>NW_026889761.1:10705000-10785000 GCF_033153115.1 Saccostrea echinata
GTGAAAGGTCTTGTAATTCTGAAGACTTTTTGTTCAACAACTATTCAGAAGTTTCATTTCGTTTTCGAGATATGTAGACTTGAAATATTTAGGGGCCGTCCCTTTAAGTCCTTATAGGGGCTGTTTAGGAAAAATTCAAAGGATGCACATTGTTCAGATCATCATTCTAAGCAACTTTTGTTCAATATTACTTTTCAAAATGTTTCCCCTTTTCGAGATATAAAGCTTCAAAGATTAAGCATTCTGGCCCCTTCTGGCCCTTATTTATGTAACATATGACGTAAAAATCATAATATATAGTTGTAGTTTGTTAAGATAAATAATTTTGCTTCAGTAATGTATACAAAAATATTGCTTGTTTAAGAGTTATCGATTAAAGACTTTCAGCCCCTCTCGGCCCCTAATATGATGAGTCAGCCCTTTTTTCTTGATATCATGTTACAGATCTTTTTATTCTGCACAAATATTGTTCAACATGTTTTAACAAAATAATTATACTTTAAAAGATATGATACAAAATGTCTCAAAAATTCACTCATGATTCGTGTCCTAAATTTCGACCCCTACCGAGCTTCCATACTAGGCACTTCCGGAAAATATCTTAACCCAGGTGCAATATGGCAACATGTCCTCTATCATCACTGAAAATTTCAGCGCTCTAGCTTAAGCCGTTTTTGAGTTCCATCGCAGACAAGGAGGTGCTCTGAATATTAATAAAAGGGCGATAACTCTCGACCGGAAGTAAATATCCCTTAACGGACTTGCCGGAATTAACTTCAGATGTCAACGCATCTACCTTGAAAATTTGAATGAAATCGAACGAGCCATCTCCGAGAAATCCTCTGCACAAATTTTGTAAGGAGAAAAAAGAATAATAATAATAACTAGATGGTTCTCGTTGCGAGCAACGAGTGGGTCTTCCGTCTGATTTTGGATAAGATTAGTAGAGATCATGACTGAGATATTCGTCTATAAAAAGTGAAAGGATGCATTTTGGTTAAAACATTATTCTGAGCATCTTTTGTTCAATATTGCTTATCAAAATATTTCCCCTTCTTCGAGGTGTCAAAGATTTAGCATTCTGGCCCCTTATGGCCCCTTATTACGAAATATATGATGAAAATTTTACAATATATAGTTGCAGAATGTTAAGACAAACATTTCTGCTTCAGTAATTTATGACAAAATATTGATCATTAGAAAGTTATAGATGAAAGATTTTTGGGCCTTCTGAGCCCCTAATTTGAGGGGTCAGCCCCTTTTTCTTGATATCAAATAAAAGGTCTTGTCATTTTGAGAACTTTTTGTTCAACAACTATTCAGAAATTTCCTTTCGTTTTGGAGATAAATAGAATAACAATATTTAGGGGCCAGCCCTCCAAGTCCTTAATGGGGATGACTTGCAAAAATTAAAAGGGTGTATAATGTTTAGAGCACTATTCTGAACATCTTTTGTTCAATATTGCTTAACAAAATATTTCCCCTTTTCGAGATATAAAGTATCAAAGATTTAGCATTCTGGCCCCCTATGGCCCTTAATTACGTAACATATGATCAAAATTTTATAATATATAGTTGCAGAACGTTAAGATGAACATTTCTGCTTCAGTAATTTATAAAAAATATTGATCATTAAAGAGTTATAGATGAAAGACTTTTGGCCCTTCTGAGCCCCTAATTTGAGGGGTCAGCCCCTTTTTCTTGATATCAAATAAAAGGTCTTGTCATTTTGAGAACTTTTTGTTCAACAACTATTCAGAAATTTCCTTTCGTTTTGGAGATAAATAGAATAACAATATTTAGGGGCCAGCCCTCCAAGTCCTTAATGGGGATGACTTGCAAAAATTAAAAGGGTGTATATTGCTTAGAACATAATTCTGAATATCTTTTGTTCAAAAGTGCTTATCAAAATATTTCCCCTTTTCGAGATATAAAGCGTCAAAGATTTAGCATTTTGGCCCCTTGCAACCCCTTATTACCTAATACATGTATATGATCAAAATTTTATAATATATAGTTGCAGAATGTTAAGATGAACATTTTTGCTTCAATACCTTATAACAAAATATTTATCATTAAAGAGTTATAGATGAAAGACTATTGGCCCTTCTGAGCCCCTAATTTGAGGGGTCAGCCCCTTTTTCTTGATATCAAATAAAAGGTCTTTTGATTTTGAAGACTTTTTGTTCAACAACTATTCAGAAATTTCCTTTCGTTTAAGAGATATATAGAATAACAATAATTAGGGGCCAACCCTCCTACTCCTTAATGGGGATGTATTGCAAAAATTGAAAGGGTGTATACTGTATAGAACATAATTCTGAATATCTTTTGTTCAAAAGTGCTTATCAAAATATTTCCCCTTTTCGAGGTATAATGTGTCAAAGATTTAGCATTTTGGCCCCTTGCGACCCCTTATTACGTAACATATGATCAGAATTTTATAATATATAGTTGCAGAATGTTAAGATGAACATTTTTGCTTCAATACCTTATAACAAAATATTCATCATTAAAGAGTTATAGATGAAAAACTTTTGGCCCTTCTGAGCTCCTAATTTGAGGGGCCAGCCCCTTTTTCTTGATATCAAATGGAAGGTCTTAAGATTTTAAAGACTTTTTGTTCAATATGTTATAACAAAATACTTCTATTTAAAATGTTATTATAAGAAATGTCTCTAAAATTCACTCATAAATCAAGTCCTAAATTTCGACCCCTACCGAGCTCCCATACTTTGCACTTCCGGAAAATTTGAAAACCAAGGTGCACATCTAGAACATGTCCTCTATCACCACTGAAAGTGTCAACACTCTAGCATTTGTCGTTCTTGAGTTTTTGTGCAGACACAAGGTCTATCTAAAAATCGATCAAAGGGCGATAACTTCTGACCGGAAGTGATTTTTCAGAAACTGAAGCGGCGTTATAAACTTCAGATAGCAACGCATTAACCCTGAAAATTTGAAGCAAATCGATCGAGAGATCTCCGAGAAATCTTCTGCACAAAATCGGTAAGGAAAAAAAAAAGAATAATAATAATAAAAAGAAAAGTGAAAAATCAACAATAGAATAATAGAAGGGTCTTCCGCAGAAGACGGAAGACCCTAATAATAATAATAACTAGATGAGATCTCGTTGCAAGCAACGAGTAGGTCTTCCGTCCGATTTTTCGATAAGATGAGATATGATTTTGACTATGATCTTTGTTAAAAGATAATATAATATATAGACTTCCCTAATTAGATTTCAATCCTTTGATTTATATACATTATCAAAGAGCTATCGATGAATTGCTTTTGGCCCCTCTGAACCCCTAGTTTGAAGGGTCAGCCCCTTTTTCTTGATATCAATTGAAAGGTCTTGTAATTTTGAAGACTTTTTGTTCAACAACTATTCAGAGATTTCTTTTCGTTATGGAGATATGCTGAATGGAAATATTTAGGGGCCACCCCTCCAAGTCCTTAATGGGGCCGTTTGACAGAAATTGAAAGGGTGCATATTGTTTAGAACATTATTCTGACCATATTTTGTTTAGTATTGCTTTTCAAAATATTCCCCCTTTTCGAAATATAAAACATCAAAAATTTAGTATTCTGGCCCCTTGTGACCCCTTATTACATAAAATATGATCAGAATCTTATCATATATTGTTGTAAATCGTTAAGATAAGCATCTTTGCTTCAGTAATGTATTACAAATTATTGATCGTTAAAGAGTTATAGGTTGAAGACTTTTGGCCTCTCTGAGCCCCTAATTTGAGGGGTCAGCCCCATTTTCTTGATATCAAATGAAAGGTCTTGTGATTTTGAAGACTTTTTGTTCAACAACTATTCAGAGATTTCTTTTCGTTATGGAGATATGCTGAATGGAAATATTTAGGGGCCACCCCTCCAAGTCCTTAATGGGGCCGTTTGACAAAAATTGAAAGGGTGCATATTGTTTAGAACATTATTCTGACCATCTTTTGTTCAGTATTGCTTATCAAAATATTCCCCCTTTTCGAGATATAAAGCGTCAAAGATTTAGCATTCTGGCCCCTTCTGACCCCTTATTACGTAACATATGATCAGAATCTTATCATATATTGTTGTAAATCGTTAAGATAAGCATCTTTGCTTCAGAAATGTATTACAAATTATTGATCGTTAAAGAGTTATAGGTTGAAGACTTTTGGCCTCTCTGAGCCCCTAATTTGAGGGGTCAGCCCCTTTTTCTTGATATCAAATGAAAGGTCTTGTGATTTTGAAGACTTTTTGTTCAACAACTATTCAGAGATTTCTTTTCGTTATGGAGATATGCTGAATGGAAATATTTAGGGGCCACCCCTCCAAGTCCTTAATGGGGCCGTTTGACAAAAATTGAAAGGGTGCATATTGTTTAGAACATTATTCTGACCATCTTTTGTCAGTATTGCTTATCAAAATATTCCCCCTTTTCGAGATATAAAGCGTCAAAGATTTAGCATTCTGGCCCCTTCTGACCCCCTATTACGTAACATATGATCAGAATCTTATCATATATTGTTGTAAATCGTTAAGATAAGCATCTTTGCTTCAGTAATGTATTACAAATTATTGATCGTTAAAGAGTTATAGGTTGAAGACTTTTGGCCCCTCTGAGCCCCTAATTTGAGGGGTCAGCCCCATTTTCTTGATATCAAATGAAAGGTCGTATCATTCTGCACAACTTTTCTTCTATATGTTTTAACTCATTCTTAACATGTATGAAGATATGAAAGAAAAGGTGTAAAATTTTGTGAGATGTTTCTGAGACATTTTTTGAGCTCTACCGAGCTTCGGCGCCTTTTGCGCTAGAGAGATTTGGACACCTGCCTGCAAATCTACAAACCTTCCCCTACCTTCACTGAAAATCTTGACTCAATATCTTAAGTCGTTTTGGAGGAGTTTCCAGGACAAGCCGACCCTCTGAAAATCAGAAAATCCCAAATATCTCGAGATGGAAAGTGGCGTCATCAACGAAAAAAATTTCCAATAAGGTTCAGATCAATACCTATCAGATCTGAAAGTTTCATGAAAATCGGCCGAGACGTTACCGAGAACTTGCGTGCACAAAATCGGTAAGAATAATAATAATAATAATAATAATAATAATAGGGAAAAAGAAACCGAACGAAAACAATAAGGTCTTCCGTTGGAGACGGAAGACCTTAATAAAGGTTAAAAAGAAACCTAAGAATAATAGAAGGGTCTTCCGCTGAAGACGGAAGACCCTAATAATAATAACTAGATGAGATCTCGTTGCGAGCAACGAGTGGGTCTTCCGTCCGATTTTTTATAAGATGAGATCAGAATTTGACTGAGATTTTCGTTCAAATATAATGATATAAATAAAATGTTAAGACGAACAATTTTGCTTTAATAATGTTTTACAAAATATTGATCATTAAAGGAATATAGATTAAAGACTTTCGGACTTTCTTGGCCCCTAATGTGAGAGGTCAGCCCATTTTTCTTGATATCATTTTAAAGCTCTCATGATTTTGAACACTTTTTGTTCAACAACTATTCAGAAATTCTTTCTTGTTTTCGGGATATATGCAAAAGAAATATTAAAGGCCGGTCCTTCAAGTCCTAAATGGGGACGTCTAGCAAAAATTGAAAGAGTGCATATTGTTCAGAATATTATTTTGATCGTCTTTTGTTCAATACTGTTTATCAAAATATTCTTCCTTTTCGAGATATATTGCGCCAAAGATTATGCAATCTGGCCCCCTAAAGACCCCTTACTGTGTAATATATGATATCAACATCATGTTATTTAGATAAAGTGTGTGAAGATGAACTATTTCGCTTCAGTAATATATTACAAAATATTGATCATTAAAGAGTTGTTGAGTGTATACTTTCGGCCCCTCTCAGCCCCTTATTTAATGGGTCAGACCCTTTTCCTTGATATCACCTTAAAGATCTCATGATTTTGAACACTTTTGTTCAAGAATTATTCAAAAATTCTTTTTCGTTTCCGAGATATATCCGAAGGATATATTTAGGGGCCGGCCCTTCAACTCCTTAATGGGACGTTTAGCAAAAATCAAAAGGTTGCATATTGTTTAGAACATTATTTTGAATAACTTTTGTTCAATATTGCTTATCAAAATATTTCCCACTTTTGAGATATAAAGCGTCAAAGATTTAGCATTCTGGCCCCTTATGGCCCCTAATTATATAAATATGATGTGAATATCATAATTTAAAGTTGTGAATTGTTGAGATAAACATTTTTGCTTCAGTAATGCATTACAAAATATTGATCGTTAAAGAGTTATTTTTCAAAGACTTTCGGCCCCTCTCAGCCCCTAATTTGAGGGGCCAGCCCCTTTTTCTTCATATCACTTTAACGCTCTCATGATTTTGAACACTTTTTGTTCAACAACTACTCAGAAATTTTTCTTCGTTTCTGAGATATTTGCAAAGGAAGTATTTAGGGGCCGGCCCTTCAACTCCTTAATGGGGAAGTTTAGCATAATATGAAAGGTTGCATATTGTTTACAACATTATTTTGAACATCTTTTATTCAATATTGCTTATCAAAATATTTCCCACTTTTGAGATATAAAGCGTCAAAGATTTAGCATTCTGGCCCCTTATGGCCCCTAATTATGTAACATATGATGTGAATATCATAATACATAGTTGTAAATTGTTGAGATGAACATTTTTGCTTCAGTAATGTATTACAAAATATTGATCGTTAAAGATTTATTGATTAAAAAATTTCGGCCCTTCTCGGCCCCTAATATGATGAGTCAGCCCTTTTTCTTTGATTTCATATAAAAGATCTTGTAATTCTACACAATTTCTGTTCAATATGTTATAACAAAATACTCATAGTTAAAAAGTTATCGTAAGAAATGTCTCTAAAATTCACTCATGATTCGTGTCCTAAATTTCGACCTCTACCGAGCTTCCATACTAGGCACTTCCAGAAAATATCTAAACCCAGGTGCACAATGGCAATATGTCCTCTATCATCGCTGAAAATTTCAGCGCTCTAGCTTAAGCCGTTTTTGAGTTCCATCGCAGACACGGAGGTCCTCTGAATTTTGATAAAAGGGCGATAACTTCCGACCGGAAGTTAATTTCTAAAAACAGAAGTGCCGGAATTAACTTCAGATAAAAAGGTGTTAATGCTGAAAATTTGAACCAAATCGATCGAACCATCTCCGAGAAATCTTCTGCACAAAATTTGTAAAGAAAAAAAAAGGAAGAATAATAATAAGAAAAGTGAACTAGAGCAAAGCTCGTTGCAAAGCAACGAGTGGGTCTTCCTTCTTAGCTTGTAAGTTGACGTCGTAATAAAAGGATAAATATTTGTTTAATTTCCACCTAAAGGTTACATGTTTCTGTTTAGATTGTCAACTTTGCTAACATTCTCTTTCTTCTTTGACCCAAATATCAAGAGACCTCATCTCCTGAACTCTGAATCTGGATCGAGCATGAGGATATATAATTCAACTGTACTCTCTACAAAAGTACTCCTGAAATTGTATCCAAAACACTAATACTCCCAGACCCTCATTTCTTGAACTTTGACTTTTGATTTTTAATTTCTAGACTTTTCTATTCATCTAACATCTTTGATACAATCATGTTAGTAACACGTGTCATACTACAGAATCATCAGTGTTTTGCTACATCACTGTCATAATAATTGCTTGACAAAACATTTACACAGCATAACTACATAGTAAGTAATCCAAATGTGTTACTGATTGAGGATATCCATTCTTTGACAATCAGTAAGTAGAAAAATACTCTTACAAGAAATGCACAGGGATGATTTCAGTAAGACACGGTGTCACTTGTGGAAAATTTTAACATAACATCTTTTTTAGCCTTTAACTTAAAAGTTAAACTTCATTATCTCAAAAACCGATATCTAAATACATGTACCATTTATATGGTGAAGTGAGTTGGTACTCCCAACCCCTTATTCTTTAAGTTTTTTACCCTGCATGGTTATCTGGAGTCATTGGATATCTTGATGATCTTGGTCCAGTTGAAGTTGAGAAAAAATGGTTTTACTGTACTTCTTGGGTTCATTTATTCAAATGTTTTACAAGGGGGGAAAAAGACACATATATTTAAATTTTCGTAACATGTTAAAATAATCTTTTACATGTACATGTATATTACACATATATTCAAGTCAATTTTTTTAATAAGAATTCATTAAAATATTTGAATCCATTGAAGTTGATTGCAGTAGATATAATGTGAATTATGAGCCTAAGACACAACAAGCAAATTTAAAGAATAGTGGTCTCATTCTGTCATTTGTCAACTGAAAAAGTTTGATGATAATATGCCTGAAACTGTTCAAAATATGCCTCTAAATCATTTTGAAAAAGAATGGCTGCAAAATTTAAAAAGTAGGTAACCATGAACTACTTTTGAGTCAACATGATACGAGGTCCTTAGATGCATCAACTGACAAGATTTGATGATCCTAGTCCTTAAAGTAAGCAAAATATCAACATTTTAATAAATGTAATTTTTGGTCAACTTTGAAGTGACCTTGAGACCAAGCCTTTGTCCCAGAGTGATTCCCTGTGCAAATTTTAATCTACAATATATTCTCATCCTTTTGTGAAAGTTTGGTGATAATCTGCCCAGTGATTCTTGAGAAGACGATTTTTTAGCAACCAGTACTTTTGGTTTTATTTACCTAATTATCTCCCCTTGTTTAAGGGTCACAACCCTAAGTTTACTATAAACGGGAGCCCTTGGGCCATGGATACACTGTGACAAATTTGACAATAATTGGCCAAGGGGTTCTTGAGTTATGGCCCATATTCTAACAAGAGGCCCATGGGCCACAACGCTCACCTGAGTTACTTTGGCCCTGCTGTTCTTCACCAGACCCGCCCTCCCTTGTAATACTTATTGCGGCCCCACCCTACCCCCGGGGGCCATGATTTGAAAAATTAGAATCTACACTACCCCAGGATGATTCCACATATGTTTCAGTTTTTCTAGCCCAGTGGTTCTTGAGAAGAAGATTTTTAAAGATTTTGCCTATATATTTCAATGTAAAACTTTGATTCCCTATTGTGGCCCCGCCCTACCCCTGGAGGCCATGATTTGAAGAATTTAGAATCTATACTACCCCTAGGATGCTTCCACATAACTTTCAGCTTTTCTGGCCCTGTGGTTCTTGAGAAGATTTTTTAATGACCCCACCCTATTTTAGTCTTCTCTTGATTATCTCCCCTTGTAAAGGGGGTTGGTCCTTCATTTTAACAAACTCCCCTCCACCCAAGGATGCTGTGTACCAACTTTGGTTAAATTTGGCTCAGTGGTTCTTGAGAAGAAGACAAAAATATGAAAAGTTTACAGACGGATGGACAGACAGACGGACAGACGACTGACAACTGGTGATCAGAAAAGCTCACTAAGCTTTCAGCTCAGGTGAGCTAAAAAGTTTACGTACACCACACAAATGGCCATAGCATTAGCTCTTTGAGCCTTTGGCTCACAAGAGCTAAAAAGATAAAAAGAATTATGTATCTTAGAGTTGTCTATTTGTAATCAAAGCTATATTGAAATCAGACCAATTTCTTGAAATAAAAAATTGCACTGTTGTAGTGCAAAAAAATTAATGATATTTTACATGTCGCTACAATATTCAAAGAGGGTGTGTTGCAAAATTTTGAATTAAATTAGAGGGGTTATGACTGTTTCATCGCTAATTATAGATGATCAATGCGAAAACACAAAGTTGAGAATTGCAATGTCATTGAAAGTCTTGGAGAGCAACGAGCTATTAAAAAATTATTTCTTCAGACAGGTCATTTTTCAAAGTGCACAGTAAATTTTCCTTAAATCAATGTGTCCGCAAACTTTTCTAACAATCCTCGTTCATGTACATGCCCTTAGCACTGAAGTCATTTGAAATATGCACATATGTTAACATTTGTTGCTGTACATGCCAAAATAGCAGTTCTCTCTAAATGTTTTTGTAAAAATACATATATTACAAGTTCTTAATGTATTAAGGCCTGATGTGTCCATAATCCTAGATGGAAGGACTTTTATCCTTGTGTGACTGTTTAAATTTCACTATGCTGCTTATTCTTCGTCATCTCCAAACAGATGCTCTTCTGGTAAATATGGTCATGCTTGGTATCAAATTTCAGTTATCAGATGGCAGTCACACCTATCCAAAAGAAATTGAAATTTCTCATTTAAAATAAAAAAAACCCTGTACATTTTACTCGGACAGCTAAGTCGCACAGTCAGAGGCTTTAGTCAAATGAAAGTTGAGTACTCGTTGAAATTTAAATCAATTTTTCATGTCATTTTCCTTTTTGTCTTTAAGAGACTGCTAGCCTGTACAATATTTAAACCATTATACAACAAATTATTGAATCATTAACATTTTCGTAGTAATAAATATATGTATCAAATGTATTTGATTTCAAATATAATATTTACTGCCAGTGTTTTTTTTTCAGTACTTTGGGACTGGGGGCTGGGGCCCTCAGAATTGGGAATTTCAGCATCAAGTAGGCTAAATTGGGAATCTCCCAGAAAGCCCAATCACTTAAAAAGCATTGTCAAAAAGCTTTGTTTTTGTCTTTGCATTACTTTAACAAACAATTGTTATAACTAATCAAGACTATTCTTGGTATGGATTAACTAATTACTTGCATCAAGAACAATAGTGGTATGAATTATCTAATAATGAAGAAATCCAACTTGGCTGAGGTGGCAGAGGATAGTTTTTTTTAATGCCAAACATGTGCTGAGGGGGTACACATATACATGTGATCAATAAAAACATGTACATGGGGACAGTTTTCCAGGGGCTAATTAATTACACTTCATATGCCCATGGCTCACAAATTATGTCAACAAATTACATGTAATCTGCCTAGTAGAGTGCACATGTACCAAAAATGCACCTGGGGTCTCCCCAAATTTTGGCTTGTTTTTCCAAGATTTGGGCCTCAGTCGCACCCATACAACCCATCCCCAGGCCCGAGCGAGCAGGATAAAACACCCAGTAGTCCCTAAATCAATGCATGCCCTAACGAAAATTCACCAATTGATATGGGGCCATTCATCTTCCCTCTGAGATACACACCTTCTTCTAAGGCCTACTGCTTTTCAGCTGAATTTTCTCTGCAACTGACCACGTGTCTTAGGTTCGCATTTACAACTCTGTATATGATAAGCCTCATAGTGACACCTACATGTTGCACATCATTTATTTCAGCAAGCACTCTGCTACACTGCAAATGTGTCCCATAATTATTCTAATCATTTTTCTACATAAAATATCACATCAAACAGGGGATATCTCAATTTTTTAAGATATTTGACCGGGTCTTTAGTACGAAACTATCCCCTGCCACCTTTAACTTTCAAAGTTTGCTTTTTAATTAAAATAACTTTCCATATTTAGAAAGTGCAATCAATTATGAGTAAAAATATACTAAATATGTCTTATTTCAATGAAAAATAAAAAAGTTAGAGGCAAATAAGTGACCCCACCAATTGTCGGTCAACCACCTTAACCCCATATTCTTTGTGTTACTTCAAAAATGACCAACTCCTACAATCCAAAAGAATCTATTTCTTATCAAAACAGTGTTTAATGGTAACTTTGATCAATTTCAAATGCAGCTACATATAAAAAATTTAATAAGAATTGCATGCCTTCATGAAATGTACTCACATGAAACACATACTTTCCTATTTTTGATGTTTTGAGAAATCCCATTTTACCTCTTAATTGCTTGAATTTATACATCTATAGCTTGTTTGCAAAAAGAAAACCTAATCTATTTTTCAGGATATTTATTGTAATATACAAAAACCCCTCTTGCATCAAAGGTTCAAGAAGAAGTGTCCTGAAAATTGCAGTTATCTACCCTACCCCTCCAACCATTACCTGATTCTATAGAAAATATACCGTCGAAATCTGATTTTACTGACTGTCCTTTTTCTGAGTATATTTCCATTCAATTTCAATGTATCTGAGTGATCAAATACATGCATTTGATTCCCCTGAATAATTAAAGTGATCGTCCTGTCCTTACTTGGCATTTGTGAGTAAATTTCAGGTGTTTAGTAGAATCCAATAATTACATGAAAATGTACATATTTCTGATATTTTGTTCATTAAATATGCAAAAAGACCATCTGTTTTGTTATAATTTGAAGAAAAATATATAATCTATATGAAAATAATGAAAAGTTTAAGTTCTATCACATTATAGAAGACAAATGAGGGGGAAAATGAAGGGGAGGGGGGTATTTTTTTTATGTAATTATTAATAGTAAGATGGGTCTAATTTGAAAAAAAATTAAAGCACAGCAATTCTTTGAATAAATGTGGTTCTGTTAACTGATATATTTGCATACTGACTCATTCTTTTCTCAAAATAATGATATTTAGTGAAAATACATGTAAAAAAGAGTAAGTTTATAATTTGTAATTTCAGTGATATCGCAATAACTGAGCCCCTTTAATTTTAATTAATACTAAGTGATTGCATCAAAATTTGATAAAATATATGTGACATCTTTTAAAGTATGCCAATGCATGTTTGTCGAACAACAAAATTCCTTTGAACAATTAACAAAGACTGGTTAAGCCTTTCCCTGAGTTTGAACACTGATACTTAATAAATGAACTGAGCAGATCCAATTTTTTTAGCTCACCTGAGCCATAGGCTCAAGTGAGCTTTTCTGATTCAAGGGGAGATAATTAGGAATTGGTGAAAAAATAATGGCATCATTTAAAAATCTTCTTCTCAAGAACCACTGGGCCAGGAAAGATGAAACTTATGTGGAAACGTCCTCAGGTGGTGTAGATTCAAATTTGTTCAAATCATGACCCCCGGGGGTAGGGTGGGGCCACAATGGGGGATCCAAGTTTTACATAGATATATATAGGAAAATATCTTTAAAAATCTTCTTCTTAAGCATGTTAAGAACAGTAAAGCCAAGATTGGTCATATTTATATGGAAGCATCCTCAGGTAGTGTAGATTCAAGTTTGTTCAAATCATGACCCCCAGGGGTAGGGTGGGGCCACAATGGGGGATCAAAGTTTTACATAGAAATATATAGGAAAATATCTTTAAAAATCTTCTTCTTAAGAACAGCAAAGCCATGATTGTTCATATTTTTATGGAAGCATCCTCAGGTAGTGTAGATTCAAGTTTGTTCAAATCATGACCCCCAGGGGTAGGGTGGGGTCACAATGGGGGATCCAAGTTTTACATAGAAATATATAGGAAAATATCTTTAAAAATCTCCTTCTTAAGAACAGTAAAGCCATGATTGGTCATATTTATATGGAAGCATCCTCAGATAGTGAAGATTCAAGTTTGTTCAAATCATTACCCCGGGGATAGGTTGGGTCCACAATAGGTGATCAAAGTTTACAGAGGAATATATAAGTCTTTTTCTCAAGAACAGAAAAGCCATGATTAGTCAAATTGATATGGAGGCATCTTTGAGTAGTGTAGAATGAAATTTGTTCAAATGAGGGCCCCCGGGGGTAGGGTGGGGCCACAATGGGGGATCAAATTTTTACAAATGAATATATGGGAAAAAAATCTGCTGCTCAAGAACAACAAAGCCATTTGTTATATTGATATGAAAGCATCATCAAGTAGTTTAAAATTCAACACCCCCCTCCTTGTAAACTTTTAAATACTGTACTGATTTTTGCTTTTTTTTCCCTAGCCAATGTGCTCAGGTGAGCGATGTGGCCCATGGGCCTCTCGTTTTACATTGAATTTAAGAGTAGCAAATTTTAAACGAACAACCGACTTAACAAATTTTAGTCGACAGTCAATATGATTGAATGATAGTCGAGTACTCGAATATTCATTGACACCCCTAATGAAACCATCAAACAGAGTTCAAAGATACTGTCACATTTTCCGTGTATTATTTGTAAAAAGTACTCTATTAAATAGATGTTTACATGCAGTCAATTTTGAGGATGTAATTACAAAATATAATATAAATAGGGATTAATTAGGAGTTTTTTTTTCATGATTTCACAAAGGAAATGCACATAACTTATACATGTAAAAAATTTATTAGGGATGGCAATGGTCAACTGGGTAACCATCTAATCAGTCAGAAATATAGTAACCGGTTTAGTATGGGATGACGGGTTATGATTTTCATAACCGGTTAGTCGGTATTTTTTGTATAATATGTATTTTTTAAATAATATACCAGTATACATATTTTTTTTTAAAAATTACCACTAAGATCATGTAGATAGCATGTGTAAAACTAGTCTCATTCAAGCAGATGCTCGACTGTCTCCATAAACTCCTGCTCGTTGAAGTTTACGGAGACAGACAAGCATCTGCTTGAACGAGATTAGTTTAAAACTGAAAAGTTGCTATCGACTTATTAAATTATTCACAATATACAGCCACTGTGAAAACAAATCCCCATTATTTTGTCATTACAGTAAAACATGCTTATAAGTGCCAGGGACAAATAATTTTGATTCATTATAAATGTATTCATTTTTTAGTTTAGTTTTCAGTATGTTTTAAAACCACAGGGAATGAAAATCACTTCACTATACACTTCAATTCCTTATTTAAGTCTGTTCGCAGTAAGTGTGTTTTACTGTATAACCCAAATACCACTCTAAGTTTACATACCCAAATCATAAAAAATTCTATATTCTAATTTCAAGAACTAATTTTTTACTAAACAATGTTTTACATGGTAATTAATCAGTTCATTATCTGTAATGGTAGCCTAGTTGTAGGGTATTCATTTTGTAATCAGGAGGCCTGGGCTTGATTCTCATTTGCTGTGTCAAACCTAAGACATAAACATACAGGTAATGAAGGTTCCTTCACCAAGCGCCAAGCATTAGAATGAAAGTCAAAGGTTTTTCAGATGAGACCTTAAAAACCGTACAGTAGATGTTGGGACAATAAAGAACCCTCACTGCTCAATGGGCCTTAGTGCCAAGTACTAACATCTATGTTTGAAGCCCTTCACCAGTATGTGGTAATGTCTCTATACGCGAGAGAAAAATTCTCAAGTAAGATGTAAAACAACATACAATCAATCAAAGTGTCAGTAAGAAGCTGATCCTTACGTTGCAGGTTCGAATCCCACAGCTGGATGTGAAGATAGGTTCCTCAGATGGATCCGTATGAACCGAGGTTCTGTGTCACAGAAGGTGCTGGCATGAAAAAGATCCCTCACTTCCCAAAGGCCATAAGTGTCAAGTACAGGTCTATATTTGCAGGCCTCAACCAGCAAGTGGTGGCATAATAATATGACTAAAAAAAATTTGAAGGGGCAATAAACAAAACACAAATCAATCCTGCAGTCTTATCACAAATAATTCAAACTTTTATGTATAAATATATTTCCAAATTTCTTTTGCAATTTAACTGAGTGACATTTTTGAGATTTTCCAATAATAATACACATTTACTAACTGGGTTCGAGGGCAACATGTGTTTTGTAGGACCCAAGAACCAAACTGTTTGCCTGAGGCCATTAGGCCGAAGGGAAACAGTTTGGTTCAAGGGGTCAGCAAATTGCATTTTACCCCGAGAACACGGTCAATAAATGTTTTGTTATATCTTTTACTTTCTTTTTTTGTTTGACATACATGTATTTTGTGGTGGCTTCCGTGATGTAAATTTCCTTTACCAGCACTGAGGTAAAACTCTGTCAATTCCGTAACTTTCGAACACCAACGAAGGCAAATGAGATTTAACTAATCCCGCGCATACTGTAATATGTAAGCAGTCCAATGATCTCATCGTCAGGTTCAATATCTCACTTTGCGGTTCAACATAGATTTTTTTATGATTGCTCATAAAACCTTGGAAATGTTAGACATTTTGAGTGTACACTGGTATAGATTTATATAAGAACAAATTTTTAAAATTATAATATTTTTAATATTAATATTATAAAATTATAATATTAATTAAGGCCCTAGTTATAACAGCTATTCATACTTGTTGAAGAATATATAACAATAATTATCATGTTTATACATGTAGTATGTTAGATAGTGTATTGTTGAATTTTTGCATTTTTTTGTTTATAAAAAAAAAAATAAGTCTTGGTGAAATTACATGCTCTCGTGCATTTGAATATAAGGTAAAGCAATGGGGATTTGACAATGTCACGTCAGGGCTAACAGAGACTGAACCATAAAATAGATAACATACATCAGTGTTTGTGCGTACATTTATACATTTGCTGGCATATACATGTAAACATCAGTGCTGTAAGCAGCTGTTAAATTTTAGATAAGAAAAATTCTAACCTTCACTTCCATGGTCCACGCCAATCATATATTAAAATGTCACCGTGTACTCTTTCATCACTCGCTACATTTATCACAGAAAACTCCGACACAAGACTGTTCATCGCTGTTAATGTGATCGTCAGAATTTCCTCGTAAACAATTTGCGCAAGAATATATATATCCCTTTAAAACTAATGCTCCCTGTACGCAACCAAGGATTTTATGTGCTTCGTAGATGTTGATTAAACGTGCATGTCTACATACGGCCCGTACGTTAAGAAAATGTACAACTGTCAACTTCACATATTTTCTTCTCATTTTCTGTCTGTAATTCCGACTTGCATGGCTACTTCCGGGGACGTACTAAAGACTTGATATACTAAAGAACCTGATATTCGACCTGATAATTTTTCAAAAAATAAAATAATCAGATTGAGTGTTATACGTGATTTATTTTAAAAATCATTGATTATAAAGCATTATGCTATACTAAACTACACTTTTTTTAAAAATATTTGCCGCTTGTTACAAAGCATCAGATCAAATCACGTTTTTCATATATCGGGTCTTTAGTGTCTTCTTCCCACAATGCCACTCGTGATTGTTTACATCCAGGTTACAAACAAGAGGCCCCGATTAAGACTCTTTCTATACAGATGCATTTGTAAATGTTGATTTACCTTTACTTGTGTAAATAACTTGCATTTATAAACGATTTAAATAACAGAAAACAGAGAAATCGAATCAAAACAATTTATTTAAAACACAACAACTATCTAAAACCGTACAAAGCATGTGTTACGATGCCCTAAAAGGCGTGGCTGGTTTGTAGACAACTTGTTCCTGTATGATTCTCGAATAATTATTATATAAAATAGAATAAAATATAGCACGGAGCTTGTTTCTCTTTATACCACATGACAAGATTTAATATGTTAGAAATTATGTCATTCAAACTTTTTCATAATATTTGAATATTTTTAGCTATCCAAAAAATACTTTTATGACCTGCTGTCCCCTGAATATAGGGGCCAGCCCCTTTTTCTTGATGTTATCTGAAAGCTCTCGTAATTACACACAACTTTTATTCTATATGTCTTACCAAATTTTTATCAGGTTAAAAGTTATTAAACAAAAAGCAGCAAAATTTCATGGAAAAATAATTCTTAAAACTTGCCGTCACATAGCTTCCGAACTTAAAAAAATTAGCCTACAATTTTAATGTTCTGCGCATCTGCAATGTATAAGTTACAAGTTCTCCAGTTTTCATGCAAATATCATGTGTCGTTATTGAGAATTCTACTGGACAAGAGACCCTCCAAATATCGATTAAAGGGCAATAACTCATGAACGGGGGTATATATAAAAAATTTGAAGAAACCGTTTTTAGGCAATAATACATTGTATCTACCCTGAAAGTTTCATAGCAATCGGACAAAAGGTCTCCGAGAAATCGCCTGCTGAAAATCGGCGGGAAAAAAAAAATAAAATAATAATAAGAAACAGTAGAATAACAGTAGGGTCTTCCGAAGGAAGCTCGGAAGACCCTAAAAAGAAACAATAGAATAATAGAAGGGTCTTCCGCTGAAGACGGAAGACCCTAATAACTAGATGCGATCTCGTTGCGAGCAACGAGTGGGTCTTCCGTCCGATTTTTGATAAGATGAGATACGAATTTGACTGAGATTTTCCTTCATAAATATATAAATACTGAAAACGTATAATTTCCTTCAGTTATGTTTTTGATCATTATGGCACCTAAAAACGCCACATTTGATGAAGATTTTAAAATATTTATAGTAGTAGATAGTGAAGATGAACAGTACTGTAAAAGGGTTATAGATGAAAGAATTTTTGGCCCCTCCGAGCCCCTAATTCGAGGGGTCAGCCCCTTTTTCTTGATATCACATGAAAGGTCTTGTAATTCTGAAGACTTTTTTGTTCAACAAGTATTCAGAAGTTTTGTTTCGTTTTCGAGATATGCAGACTTGAAATATTTAGGGGCCGTCCCTTTAAGTCCTTATAGGGGCAGTTTAGGAAAAATTCAAAGGATGTACATTATTTAAAACATCATTCTAAACAAGTTTTGTTCAATATTGCTTTTCAAAATGTTTCCCCTTTTGGAGATATAATGCATTAAATATTAAACATTCTGGCCCCTTCCGGCCCCTAATTACGTAATATTTGATAAAAATTTTAAGATATATAGTTGCAGATTGTGAGGATGAACATTTTTGCTTCAATAATTAATATCAAATTATTTAACGTTAAAGACTTATAGGTGAAAGACTTTTGGCCCCTCTGAGCCCCTAATTTGAGGGGTCAGCCCCTTTTTCTTGATATCACATGAAAGGTCTTGTAATTCTGAAGACTTTTTGTTCAACAACTGTTCAGAAGTTTCGTTTCGTTTTCAAGATATATCGACTTGAAAAATTTAGGGGCCGTCCCTTTAAGTCCTTATAGGGGCTGTTTAGGAAAAATTAAAGGGGTGCACATTGTTGAGAACATCATTTTAAACAACTTTTGTTCAATAATGCTTTTCAAAATGTTTCCCATTTTGAGATATAAATCGTCAAAGATTAAGCATTCTGGCCCCTTATGGCCCCTAATTACGTAATATTTGATGAAATTTCAAAATATATGGTTGCAGATTGTGAAGATGAACATTTTTGCTTCAATAATTAATATCAAATTATTTAACGTTAAAGAGTTATAGGTGAAAGACTTTTGGCCCCTCTGAGCCCATAATTTGAGGGGTCAGCCCCTTTTTCTTGATATCACATGAAAGGTCTTGTAAATCTGAAGACTTTTTGTTCATCAACTATTCAGAAGTTTCGTTTCGTTTTCGAGATATGTAGACTTGAAATATTAAGGGACCGCCCCTTTAAGTCCTTATAAGGGCTGTTTAGGAAAAATCAAAAGGATGCACATTGTTGGGAACATCATTCTGAACAACTTTTGTTCAATAATACTTTTCAAAATGTTTCCCCTTTTGGAGATATAAATCGTCAAAGATTAAGCATTCTGGCCCCTTATGGCCCCTAATTACGTAATATTTGATAAAAATTTTAAAATATATGGTTGTAGATTGTGAGGATGAACATTTTTGCTTCAATAATGTATACAAAAATATTGCTTGTTTAAGAGTTATTGATTAAAGAATTTTGGCCCCTCTAGGCCCCTCATAGGATGAGTCAGCCCTTTTTCCTTGATATCATGTTACAGATCTTGTCATTCTGCAAAAATATTGTTCAATATGTTTTAACAAAATAATTATACTTTAAAAGATATGATACAAAAAGTCTCAAAAATTCACTCATGATTCGTGTCCTAAATTTCGACCCCTACCGAGCTTCCATACTAGGCACTTCCGGAAAATATCCAAACCCAGGTGCAAAATGGCAACATGTCCTCTATCATCACTGAAAATTTCAGCACTCTAGCTTAAGCCGTTTTTGAGTTCCATCGCAGACAAGGAGGTCCTCTGAATTTTAATAAAAGGGCGATAACTCTCGACCGGAAGTAAATATCCCTAAACGGACTTGCCGGAATTAACTTCAGATGTCAACGCATCTACCTTGAAAATTTGAATGAAATCGAACGAGCCATCTCCGAGAAATCCTCTGCACAAATTTTGTAAGGAGAAAAAAGAATAATAACTAGATGCGATCTCGTTGCGAGCAACGAGTGGGTCTTCCGTCCGATTTTTGATAAGATGAGATGCGAATTTAACTGAGATTTTCGTTCATAGATATATAAATAGTCAAAGCGTACAATTTGCTTCAGTTATCTTTAACAAAATTTTGATCATTAAAGAGTTATGAATAAAAGGTTTTTGGCCCCTCTTATAGCCTAAGAACGAAATATTTGATGAAGATTTTAAAATATATATCGTCGCAGATCGTGAAATGAACATTACTGTTAAAGAGTTACAGATAAAAGACTTTAGGCCCCTCTGAGCCACTAGAAGATCATTCTAAACAACTTTTGTTCAATATTGCTTTTCAAAATGTTTCCCCTTTTCGAGATATACGTCGTCAAAGATTAAATATTCTGGCCCCTTATGGCCCCTAATTCCGTAACGTTTGATGAAAATTTTAAAATGTTTGGTTGCAAATTGTGAAGATGAACATTTTTGCTTCAATAATTAATATCAAAATATTTAACGTTAAAAAGTTATAAGTGAAAGACTTTTGTCCCCACTAAGCCCCTAATTTGAGGGGTCAGCCCCTTTCTCTTGATATCACATAAAAGTTTTTGTAATTCTGAAGACTTTTTGTTCAACAAGTATTTAGAAGTTTCGTTTCGTTTTCGAGATATGTAGACTTGAAATATTTAGGGGCCGTCCCTTTAAGTCCTTATAGGGGCTGTTTAGGAAAAATTAAAAGGATGTACATTGTTGAGATCATCATTCTAAACAACTTTTGTTCAATGTTGCTTTTCAAAATGTTTCCCCTTTTGGAGATATAAAGCGTCAAAGATTTAGCATTCTGGCCCCTTATGGCCCCTAATTACGTAATATTTGATGAAAACTTTAAGATATATAGTTGCAGATTGTGAAGATGAACATTTGTGCTTTTATAATTAATATTAAAATATTTAACGTTAAAAAGTTATAGATGAAAGACTTTTGGCCCCTCTGGGCCCCTAATTTAAGGGGTCAGCCCCTTTCCCTTGATATCATATGAAAGGTCTTGTAATTTTAAAG
This sequence comes from Saccostrea echinata, assembly GCF_033153115.1. NCBI lineage: Eukaryota > Metazoa > Mollusca > Bivalvia > Ostreida > Ostreidae > Saccostrea > Saccostrea echinata. The sequence goes on from NW_026889761.1 coordinate 10,726,002, forward strand.
ACCTTTTGTTCAACAACTATTCAGAAGTTTTGTTTCGTTTTCGAGATATGCAGACTTGAAATATTTAGGGGCCGTCCCTTGAAGTCCTTATAGGGGCTGTTTAGGAAAAAACAAAAGGATGCACATTGTTGAGACTATCATTCTTAACAACTTTTGTTCAATATTGCTTTTCAAATTTTTCCCCTTTTCGAGATATAAAGCGTCAAAGATTTAACATTCTGGCCCCTTCTGGCCCCTAATTATGTGCCATATGACGTAAAAATTATAATATTTAGTTGTAGCTTGTTAAGATAAATATTTTTGCTTCAGTAATGTATGCCAAAATATTGCTTGTTTAAGAGTTATCGATTAAAGACTTTTGTCCCCTATCGGCCCCTAATGTGATGAGTTAGCGCTTTTTTATTGATATCATGTTACAGATCTTGTCAATCCGCACAAATTTTGTTCAATATGTTTTAACAAAATAATTATACTTTAAAGGATATGACACAAAATGTCTCAAAAATTCACTCATGATTCGTGTCCTAATTTTCGACCCCTACCGAGCTTCCATACTAGGCACTTTCGGAAAATATCTAAACCCAGGTGCATAATGGCAACATGTCCTCTATCATCACTGAAAATTTCAGCGCTCTAGCTTAAGCCATATTTGAGTTCCATCACAGACAAGGAGGTCCTCTGAATTTTAATAAAAGGGCGATAACTTCCGACCGGAAGTGATTTTTCAAATTTTGAAATGCCGGTACAAACTTCAGATGATAAGACATAAACTCTGAAAATTTGAAGTAAATCGATCAATTGATCTCCGAGAAATCTTCTGCACAAAATCGGTAAGGAGAAAAAAAAGAATAATAATAATAAAAGTGAAAAAGAAACATAAGAATAATAGAAGGGTCTTCCGCTGAAGACGGAAGACCCTAATAATAATAATAACGATATGCAGACTTGAAATATTTAGGGCCATCCCTTTAAGTCCTTATAGGGGCTGTTTAGGGAAAATACAAAGGATGCACATTGTTGAGATCATCATTCTAAACAACTTTTGTTCAATATTGCTTTTCAAAATGTTTCCCCTTTTCGAGATATAAAGCCTCAAAGATTAAGCATTCTGGCCCCTTATGGCCCCTAATTACGTAATATTTGAAGAAAATTTTATGATATAAAGTTGCAGATTGTGAAGATGAACATTTTTTCTTCAATAATTAATATCAAAATATTTAACGTTAAGGAGTTATAGATGAAAGACTTTTGGCCCCTCTGAGCCCCTAATTTGAGGGGTTAGCCCCTTTTTCTTGATATCACTTGAAAGGTCTTGTAATTCTGAAGACTTTTTGTTCAACAACTATTCAGAAGTTAAGTTTGGTTGTTGAGATATGTAGACTTGAAATATTTAGGGGCCGTCCCTTTAAGTCCTTATAGGGGCTGTTTAGGAAAAATTCAAAGGATGCACATTGTTGAGATCATCATTCTAAACAACTTTTGTTCAATATTGCTTTTCAAAATGTTTCCTCTTTTAGAGATGTAAAGCTTCAAAGATTAAGCATTCTGGCCCCTTATGGCCCCTAATTACGTAATATTTGAAGAAAATTTTATGATATAAAGTTGCAGATTGTGAAGATGAACATTTTTGCTTCAATAATTAATATCAAAATATTTAACATTAAGGAGTTATAGATGAAAGACTTTTGGCCCCTCTGAGCCCCTAATTTGAGGGGTTAGCCCCTTTTTCTTGATATCACATGAAAGGTCTTGTAATTCTGAAGACTTTTTGTTCAACAACTATTCAGAAGTTTCGTTTCGTTTTCGAGATATGTAGACTTGAAATATTTAGGGGCCGTCCCTTAAAGTCCTTATAGGGGCTGTTTAGGAAAAATTCAAAGGATGCACATTGTTCAGATCATCATTCTAAGCAACTTTTGTTCAATATTACTTTTCAAAATGTTTCCCCTTTTCGAGATATAAATCGTCAAAGATTAAGAATTCTGGCCCCTTGTGGCCCTTATTTATGTAACATATGACGTAAAAATCATAATATATAGTTGTAGTTTGTTAAGATAAATAATTTTGCTTCAGTAATGTATACAAAAATATTGCTTGTTTAAGAGTTATCGATTAAAGACTTTCGGCCCCTATTGGCCCCTAATGTGATGAGTCAGCCCTTTTTTCTTGATATCATGTTACAGATCTTTCTATTCTGCACAAATATTGTTCAACATGTTTTAACAAAATAATTATACTTTAAAAGATATGATACAAAATGTCTCAAAAATTCACTCATGATTCGTGTCCTAAATTTCGACCCCTACCGAGCTTCCATACTAGGCACTTCCGGAAAATTTCTTAACCCAGGTGCAATATGGCAACATGTCCTCTATCATCACTGAAAATTTCAGCGCTCTAGCTTAAGCCGTTTTTGTGTTCCATCGCAGACAAGGAGGTGCTCTGAATTTTGATAAAAGGGCGATAACTCTCGACCGGAAGTAAATATCCCCTAACAGACTTGCCGGAATTAACTTCAGATGTCAATGCATCTACCTTGAAAATTTGAATGAAATCGAACGAGCCATCTCCGAGAAATCCTCTGCACAAATTTTGTAAGGAGAAAAAAGAATAATAATAATAACTAGATGGTTCTCGTTGCGAGCAACGAGTGGGTCTTCCGTCTGATTTTGGATAAGATTAGTCAAGATCTTGACTGAGATATTCGTCTGTAAAAATTGAAAGGTTGCATCTTGTTTAGAACATTATTTTGAACATCTTTTGTTCAATATTGCTTATCAAAATATTTAACCTTTTCGAGATATAAAGTGTCAAAGATTTAGCATTCTGGCCCCTTATTACGTAACATATGATCAAACTTTTATAATATAAAGTTGTAGAGTGTTAAGATGAACATTTTTGCTTCAGTACTTTATAACAAAATATTCATCATTAAAGAGTTATAGATGAAAGACTTTTGGCCCTTCTGAGCCCCTAATTTGAGGGGTCAGCCCCTTTTTCTTGATATCAAATGAAAGGTCTTGTGATTTTGAAGACTTTTTGTTCAACAACTATTCAGAAATTTCCTTTCGTTTAAGAGATATATAGAATAACAATATTTAGGGACCAGCCCTCCAACTCCTTAATGGGGATGTCTTGCAAATATTATAAGGGTGTATATTGTTTAGAACATTATTCTGAACATCTTTTGTTCAATATTGCTTATCAAAATATTTTCCCTTTTCGAGATATAACGTGTCAAAGATTTAGCATTCTGGCCCCTTATTACGTAAGATATGATCAAAATTTTATAATATATAGTTGCAGAATGTTAAGATAAACATTTTTGCTTCAATAACTTATAACAAAATATTCATCATTAAAGAGTTATAGATGAAAGACTTTTGGCCCTTTTGAACCCCTAACTGGAGGAGTCAGCCCCTATTTCTTGATATCAAATGAAAAGTCTTTTGATTTTGAAGACTTTTTGTTCAACAACTATTCAGAAATTTCCTTTCGTTTAAGAGATATATAGAATAACAATATTTAGGGGCCAGCCCTCCAAGTCCTTAATGGGGATGTCTTGCAAAAATTATAAGGGTGTATATTGTTTAGAACATTATTCTGAACATCTTTTTTTCAATATTGCTTATCAAAATATTTCCCCTTTTCGAGATATAAAGTGTCAAAGATTTAGCATTCTGGCCCCTTATGGCCCCTTATTACGTAAGATATGATCAAAATTTTATACTATATAGTTGCAGAATATTAAGATAAACATTTTTGCTTCAATAACTTATAACAAAATATTCATCATTAAAGAGTTATAGATGAAAGACTTTTGGCCCCTCTGAGCCCCTAATTTTAGGGGTCAGCCCCTTTTTCTTGATATCACATGAAAGGTCTTGTAATTTCGAAGACTTTCTGTTCAACAGCTATTCAGAAATTTCGTTTCATTTTCGAGATATGTAGACTTGAAATATTTAGGGGCTGTCCCTTGAAGTCCTTATAGGGGCTGTCTAGGAAAAATTAAAAGGATGCACATTGTTGAGAACATCATTTTAAACAACTTTTGTTCAATATTGCTTTTCAAAATGTTTCCCCTTTTCGAGATATAAATCGTCAAAGATTAAGCATTCTGGCCCCTTATGGCCCCTTATTATGTAACATATGACATAAATATTATAATATATAGTTGTAGCTTGTTAAGATAAACATTTTTGCTTCAATAATGTATACCAAAATATTGATCATTAAAGAGTTATCGATTTAATACCTTCGGCCCCCCTCGGCCCCTAATATGATAAGACAGCCCTTTATTCTTGATACCATTTTAAAGATCTTGTCATTCTGCACAAATATTGTTCAGTATGTTTTAGTAAAATAATTATACTTTAAAAGATATGATACAAAATGTCTCAAAAATTCACTCATGATTCGTGTCCTAAATTTCGACCCCTACCGAGCTTCCATACTAGGCACTTCCGGAAAATATCTAAACCCAGGTGCATTATGGCAACATGTCCTCTATCATCACTGAAAATTTCAGAGCTCTAGCTTAAGTCGTTTTTGAGTTCCATCGCAGACAAGGAGGTCCTCTGAATTTTAATAAAAGGGCGATAACTCGCGACCGGAAGTAAATATCCCTTAACGGACTTGCCGGAATTAACTTCAGATGTCAACGCATCTACCTTGAAAATTTGAATAAAATCGAACGAGCCATCTCCGAGAAATCGTCTGCACAAATTTTGTAAGGAGAAAAAAGAATAATAATAATAATAATAATAATAATAAAGGTAAAAAAGAAACCTAAGAATAATAGAAGGGTCTTCCGCTGAAGACGGAAGACCCTAATAATAATAATAATAAAGGTAAAAAAGAAACCTAAGAATAATAGAAGGGTCTTCCGCTGAAGACGGAAGACCCTAATAATAACTAGATGCGATCTCGTTGCGAGCAACGAGTGGGTCTTCCGTCCGATTTTTGATAAGATGAGATACGAATTTGAGATTTTCGTTCATAAATATATAAATAGTGAAAACGTACAATTTGCTTCAGTTATGTTTAACAAAATTTTTATCATTATGACACCTAAGAACGCAATGCTTGATGAAGATTTTAAAATATTTATAGTAGCAGATCGTGAAGATGAACATTACTGTTAAAGGGTTATGAATTAAAGACTTTTGGCCCCTCTGAGCCCCTAATTCGAGGGGTTAGCCCCTTTTTCTTGATGTCACATGAAAGGTCTTGTAATTCTGAAGACTTTTTGTTCAACAACTATTCAGAAGTTTCTTTTCGTTTTCGAGACATGTAGACTTGAAATATTTAGGGGCCGTCCCTTTAAGTCCTTATAGCGTCTGCTTAGGAAAAATTCAAAGGATGCACATTGTTGAGGACATCATTCTAAACAACTTTTATTCAATATTGCTTTTCAAAATATTCCCTTCTTTCGAGATAAAAAGCGTCAAAGATTAAGCATTCTGGCCCCTTATGGTCCCTAATTACGTAATATTTGAGGAAAACTTTCAGATATATAGTTGCAGATTGTGAAGATGAACATTTTTGCTTCAATAATTAATATCAAAATATTTAACGTTAAGGAGTTATAGATGAAAGACTTTTGGCCCCTCTGAGCCCCTAATTTGAGGGGTCAGCCCCTTTTTCTTGATATCACATGAAAGGTCTTGCAATTCTAAAGACTTTTTGTTCAACAACTATTCAGAAGTTTCGTTTCGTTTTCGAGATATGTAGACTTGAAATATTTAGGGGTCGTCCCTTAAAGTCCTTATAGGGGCTGTTTAGGAAAAATTCAAAGAATGCATATTGTTACGAACATCATTCTAAACAACTTTTATTCAATATTGCTTTTCAAAATATTTACCCTTTTCGAGATATAAAGCTTCAAAGATTAAGCATTCTGGCCCCTTATGGCCCCTAATTACGTAATATTTGATGAAAATTTTAAGATATATAGTTGCAGATTGTGAAGATGAACATTTTTGCTTCAATAATTAATATCAAAATATTTAACGTTAAAGTGTTAAAGGTGAAAGACTTTTGGCCCCTCTGAGCCCCTAATTTGAGGGGCCAGCCCCTTTTTCTTGATATCACATGAAAGGTCTTGTAAATCTGAAGACTTTTTGTTCAACAACTATTCAGAAGTTTCGTTTCGTTTTCGAGATATGTAGACTTGAAATATTAAGGGGCCGCCCCTTTAAGTCCTTATCGGGGCTGTTTATGAAAAATCAAAAGGATGCACATTGTTCAGATCATCATTCTAAACAACTTTTGTTCAATATTGCTTTTCAAAATGTTTCCCCTTTTCGAGATATAAAGTTTCAAAGATTAAGCATTCTGGCCCTTTGTGGCCCTTATTTATGTAACATAAGACGGAAAAATCATAATATATAGTTGTAGTTTGTTAAGATAAATAATTTTGCTTCAGTAATGTATACAAAAATATTGCTTGTTTAAGAGTTATCGTTTAAAGACTTTCGGCCCCTATCGGCCCCTAATTTGATGAGTCAGCCCTTTTTTCTTGATATCATGTTGCAGATCTTTTTATTCTGCACAAATATTGTTCAATATGTTTTAACAAAATAATTATACTTTAAGAGATATGATACAAAATATCTCAAAAATTCACTCATGATTCGTGTCCTAAATTTCGACCCCTACCGAGCTTCCATACTAGGCACTTCCGCAAAATATCTAAACCCAGGTGCAATATGGCAACATGTCCTCTATCATCACTGAAAATTTCAGCGCTCTAGCTTAAACCGTTTTTGAGTTCCATCGCAGACAAGGAGGTCCTCTGAATTTTAATGAAAGGGCGATAACTTCCGACCGGAAGTGATTTTCAAAAAACGATACTGTCGGAATTAACTTCAGATGTCAACGCATATACCATGAAAATTTGAATAAAATCGAACGAGCCATTTCCGAGAAATCGTCTGCACAAATTTTGTAAGAAGAAAAAAGAATAATAATAAAGGTAAAAAAGAAACCGAAGAATAATAGAAGGGTCTTCCGCTGAAGACGGAAGACCCTAATAATAATAATAATAAAGGTAAAAAAGAAACCTAAGAATAATAGAAGGGTCTTCCGCTGAAGACGGAAGACCCTAATAAAGGTAAAAAAGAAACCTAAGAATAATAGAAGGGTCTTCCGCTGAAGACGGAAGACCCTAATAATAATAATAAGAAAAGTGAAAAATCAACAATAGAATAATAGAAGGGTCTTCCGCAGAAGACGGAAGACCCTAATAATCTTAACCATCAGAATCAGTAGAAGGTCTTCCGTTGGAACGGAAGACCTTAATTACCTTGGCAATTATTATTCCCATAGACCGAATGTTATATTTATGTTTAAAAATTCATAGAATAAATGTCAACTCAAAATAAAAAAAAAATGCTGAAAAAGCTATATATTTTTATCCTAAAAATGTTATGTTGCTGTGTGTCCTCCGTGATATATTCTCTTCTTTTTTAATTTATTTTCTGTCATGTCTTTTGTTTTGTATATGTACATGTACCTCTGACCAGTTTGTATATACTAGTATTATATATATGTTATCAATGTACCCCATGTACCAATATTTTGGTTTGGGCGAATAAATTGAACTTGAACTTGAAGAACTGAATGTTTTGGAAGGTGCATGATGTATGTGTGTATTTACCTATTTTATTATATAAGAAATTAAAACATTTACACAGAGAAAGCATCAAATTAAAATTTGTAGTAAAGCTCGTTTACACAATTTCTGTACCTGATAGAGCTTGATGTATTGCATTACCAATATTGTTTTAGAAGAAATATTATATTTGTCGATTGAAATTGTGTATTCAAGTATAAGCAATTATTTCGAAATGAAAAAAAAAAGATAATTATAGAGTATATCATACTTTCACTTATCTTATAATGTAAGAAAATGTTAAAGCGACACTGTAACGCATAAACGGGAAAATGGACAACAATAGAATTTTTGCATGACCCGTGTAATTTTTTTTTTAAATTCCTGACAATATTAGGTTTCAGAAAATTACAGGTTTTGGAACCTAAAAAATCTACTTTTAAAGAGAAAGAAATAACTTTTGCCTGGTCCAAGACGAAAATATTACTTCACTCTTCCTCCGTATTGTACGCATGCGTAGAAAATTTGGAGAGTTGTCATGGTCTCAAGTACCAAAAATGAATGTCGGTAGACCAAAAATTTTGATACAACCTTCAAAATGAATTATTAGAACATATTTCTCACCTCCTCATTCATCAATTCAATGTTATTTAAAGTTTATACTGAAGTAAAAGTTGACCTGGACATGCACGATAACAATGAAACGGTAGATACGACCTTTATTTTTTCGGGACATATTTGCAGTCTTTTTTCTTGTTTTACAGTGCAGTTGAGTTTGTCATATCTTTGTTATACTTACATTTTCAATAACTGTTTCGCTCTATGATACATATATCGTTAAAAAAAACACGATTTTGACTCATTTAGTAAGTTTAATATGATAACATTGAATGTTTCAAGGCAGCTCTTAGTTGGAATAGAAATAATGCAAAAAGCCCAATATTTATAATGCATTGTATCTATCATTGCATTTTTTATAATTGAAGGTGGCAGAAAAAACACAGATGTATTTTGTTGTAAAACAAGAAGCAGAGATCGAAGTCACGCTTGACAGAATTATCGAAAAGAAAGGCAGCATTGACCTTGCATTGCTTTATATAGTATCAAAATTAGACACCGAAAATAAGGTAAATAATTTCTGTAGCACGTAACGCATGATGTACATCATCTAAGAAAAAAAATCATTCTTACTAAAGAAGTCTTTTTTTGTGATTCTATACCCCAAAACGCTTCCAAAAAAGTAACTCTTATTTCAGGTACAAATGCTAATCAATAGCTTACTGCACCGTGGTGCTAACCCTTCTGCTAGGGACAATAATTTGTGGACACCATTACACTACGCCGTCAGGAAAAACTATAAAGGTGTATGTTCTAAACTATTGGAGCACGAAGCCTTCCCAAATGCACGTGACAAAAAAGGGGTTATGCCATATACACTTGCCTTCGAGGCGGGAAATGATGACATTGCCGCGATGCTCATTACACACATGAAAAATGAATTGTGGGTAACAAATGTTTCTTCGATTCAATGTTTCTTCGTAGAGTGCTATTGATTAACCTATATTAAGGATGCACGTATTTTGTCAATATCAGTATTATTTCTATTACAGCGTCCGTAAGATACACACCAGCGATGGGAATGTGTTAGCAGAATTTAGCTTTCATGCTCTTTTGAACAAAAATATGCAGGTATCTGCAATTTGTAACTAACCTTAAGCAAAGCATTTTGGAAAAAGGCTTTAACAAATTTTGCTATTATGGACAAACAAAATGCAATCGGACATTGGTCACTCTGAAATGTAAAAACTTTCATACTAATGCAAGAAAAAAAATCTTAAAATCGATCATATATTTTCATGAAATCACTATGTTTGTGTAAAAAAAACTTAATAGTAGCAATTGTTACGTCATTTAAGAAAACAGTCATGGCCATTTTGGATTGCATGATAGACCCAGTCAGCCCAAGTGGTGATGTATGTGTGTATTACAATGTCCTAGAGGCAGATGAGAATGGACGAGTTCCGAATGATTCAAATTTCAATCCACTATCAAAATCTGGTCTTCAAATCATAGCTAAGAGTGGCAATAAAGCAAGTGTTTCAAATATACGTAATTATTATTCATATATCAAATTAAGAAATGCCACTAGTTCTTTTATTATTTTTATTTCATTTCAATGTATTACGTTCATCATTGTTTTAGAATGTCTCATGTATTAAGGACACCTTGCTTTTCTTTAAAAACAAAACTCTTTGCTTTTTTAAGACTATAGTGTACCATGATGTTGTTCGTTTACTCATACGCAGGAAGTGGAAAGAATACGTTAGACTCAAATTTCTGTAAGCTGTATTGCAATATGAATAATCCTTTTGTAAAACTTTAAAAGACATGTAAGATGTACACATAAGGGTATTCCAAAACCTTTTTTTTTCTCATTTTAATTGCAGAATAAACTCTATATTCTACATAATTTCCCTGATAACCATTACGTTTTCCGCCATTGTTGCCAGTTCGACACCTGATCCATCTGCTTATGACCTTTCTTCACCACAAGTTGCGCGCGCATTCTGTGAAGTTTGGTCGCTTGGAATGGCCATTCTTATCCTTTGCTCAGAATTAAATCAACTGCGTAAGTACGTATGATTCAATTTTACAGTACATATTTATGAAATTTATTTCCTCAACAAGTAGAGGAAAAGTCAAACACAGATTTTCGCAAATGTGCGTTTTAAATGAAATTACCGTATGCTTAAATGATTCAAGAAATAATTATCCTTAAGTAATAGTACTTATTCTAGTTATAAATGTGGTTGTTAAGATGCTATTAAACAATAACTCTTCAACAAAGAATAAAGAAAATGTCTTTAGCTCGCTCATATAAAACAGACACTGCGTGCATTCAAGAACATACTTTCCATTTCTAGACATCGTTTGGAATATTGGCAGGATGCTTTTAACTTTATCGATCTTTCCTCGTCCATTTTGATAATCCTCGTCTTACCATTACGATTTACCCAAACGTCACAGCAATGGTTAGTGTTCTCAGCTGCCTATCTCCTGTGGACCATGAGAATTTTCAAATATGCTGCTGTTTTTAGGTGAGCATAATACATGAAGTGCAGTTATGTTTTGATCTTCTTTTTTATGTCAGAAAATGTGAATGTATAAATAGAATAGATTAACTTTACTGTAGATGTAGTCTTGAAACGTGTAGTTCACGTGTTCTTTTATTACCTGTACTTATTGTTTAGTTCCGTACATTCACACAACATCAACAACTTGGTTTCAGGTTGCATATACATGAAACCAGGGCTGATAATAAGTATGGAACCCAAAAAGATTCATTCTAAATATTTCCATTTTCTGTTTTTTTTATTAGCATAACAGGAGAGACAAAAACCCGAGGGACACACATTTTAGTCTTGATATTTTTATACGTCAAGCATATTTACAAAAATTTTAGTGTTTGTGTTGCTTATGTTAAGAATAGTTTAAGGCATACACAAAAAATGAGAACAAAATGAATTGGATGTGGTTATAAAACACATGTAAACTCAATACAAAGCACAATATGCTTAAATACACATTTATAAATGCAATTTTTCTTAAAATATATCATACAGCAACACTATTAGTATTCTGCCAACTACAGAATAATGTATTCTAAACAGTAATGTTGAAATTTATATACTTTTTACTTCCTATAATTTTTTTATTGGCATGGGACCAAAATTTTGGCAGATTTTGATAATGACTCGCATGTTTATTTCTTCCAAAAGTTTATCCCATCGGCAAGGCAAGAGATTGCTCTGAGAACAATCAATTTTCAAATCGAGGCAGTCCACTGACAAATACGTTGATGCTTAAAAGGTATCAACAATCTTGTTTAAATTTTTCGCATTCTACGGTCGATGCAATGACTTTGTTTACAAATACAACCTGATGATAAGTCGATGTTTTACTGACGAGTTTAAAACAAATAAAGTGTTAATCATGCCACTTTTTTCGTACTAAATTGTCTTCAGATTACTCCGTTTACCCGATAAAGACAAATGGTTCATGGCGGCTGTGAGCGGTTGACACGGTACGCTTACTCCTCCATGCCATCTGATCCCAACTCTAATGTTTTCAGAGGTCCATATTTGCCCTGCTCTCAATTAATATTGTTTAATTGGACTTTTGAGCATGGTTACTGTTTGTTATCTTTACGTTGCGGGCTCAAATCCCACTGCGGGACATGGAGACCGGTCTATCGGATTAGACCGTATAAACCGAGGTCCCGTGTTGCAGTAAGTGCTGGCACGAAAAAGATCCCTAACTGCTCAATGGTCCTAAGTGCCGAGAATAGGTCTAAACTTGTAGCCCTCCACTGGCAAGTGGTGGTGTCTCCATATATGTGGTAAATTCTCGAGAGGGACGTTTAACAATAAACAAACAATAGCGAGCAATAAATTGATGTTTTAATGTACCATAAATAAAGAAAAATATATCTCTCATTTTAAAAGATTCACATCGTCTCCTTCTATAACAATTGATACAACCGTATCGGGAAAAAGAAAGCATATCTTAAAACATGTATTAATCGAACCCGTAGTACAATGTACCTGGGAACTAAATATATTTGGGTCTCCTAATTTTGAAGATATTTCTGACAAGACCCCATTCTAAATGTCTTTTCTTCAGACAAACGGGAGCATATGTCCAGATTTTATGGAGGATTCTTATTCACGATATTTTCCAGTTCACCACATTCTTTTTCTTCATCCTCTTGGCTTTCAGTGGTTGTCTTCTGTTGTCCCTTCGTGGAGAAGGTTCATTAGAACAATTTCATGAAAGCAGGTAACATATAAAACCTAATATAGTATCGTCAAAAATTAAATTTCTTCTTATAGAAATGCTAAGATTAAAAAGGTTAACAAACCGTACATTATCTTTTAATTAAAGAACATCAAGGGCTTCAGTATATTATTTTGGATAATTTAAATATAGAAAACGTCATTCTACAGAAAACCGAGTGTCGGATAGGGCTAAATGTTATAGTTTCTGATTTTCTATTCCTTGTCTCCTTGTCTTGGAAACATTCAGCTTTGTTAATGTAATATTGTTATTTTATATCTTGTAGTTCCTTTTGGCATATCCTGTTTCTTGGTGGTAGGATCCTGATAGAGGCTGAACGAATTGTAGAATATACAGAACTTCAGTAAGGGTCTAATAAAATTGTGTGCTGGGAATTTTATTTCATAATTTTTTCGTATTTCTATAGAATATACAGGGAAATGTATGAGGATATGTAATTAACCTCTAAAGAAGATTTATATTTAATTCCATTGTAGGACTATGAGTCTTATCATCATGGTGGTATTTCTGTTTACAATCTGTGTACTTCTAATAAACATTCTGATAGCCCAACTCAGTGACACTTACCAAAATGTCCAGCAGGACGCTCAGAGGGGGTTGGAAGTCAACAGAGCTTGGATTGTTGCTAGGGTCGAACTGAATAGTCTTTTTTTCGGCAAGGTATGAACACTGCTTTGCATATTTTAAAAAATCTGAACTAAAATAATAGTTCAGAAAACTAAAATTAAGACTTTTGGAAATATTGCATTTAATTTCTACATATTTATTTGAAGAGTATTTTTCTGCTAAGTGACGAATTCTGATTTATCAAAATGCACTTACACATAAAATTAAAATGGTATTTCTGAATACTTATCCAATAATGTTAAAGTTTGAAATATATTGTAGGGACATCGAATAACACATTACAAAGAAAATGAAAACATTTATGATATAAGAGATGTCCTAGAGAAATGGGAAAGTCCTCCACTAAACGAAATCAACAAATGTATTCAAAATATATCCGAGGATCTTGATTCTCACAAAATGAATCTTTTCACGGTTAAAAAAAGAGTGGCAAGACAAGAAGCAACCTTGTCTAAAATCCAGTAAGTCGATTTATGGTCTGTTTACTTTTTTTCTTTTTATTAATTTAAGATTAAAGGAAATATAATTTCTTGGAAAACATTTCTTTTTTATATATTATTTTAAATGTTCGTTTCAGAGTGAGTCTGGATAAGCTTTTGGAACTGGAGGAAAAGAGACAAAGGCAAAATTTGAGACGTTCATTTACTATCCTATAACATACAAACTTCAAACCCCAGATTATTTATATTATTTCCGTATGATAAAAAACACGTGTTATACTTTAAAAAATATGTGTTCCTTTATATATCTTAACTAATAAGTCTAACATTTCCAATGTTTTACTGAGCGGTCATAAAAAAAAAAACGATGTTTGACCGCGGAGTGAGATATTGGACTTTTTGATGAGATATTGGACCACTTTCGTCACACAATGGGCGGGATCTACTAAATCTCATTTGCATTCGTTTGTGTTCGACAGTGACATAATTGACCAAGTTTAATATTAGTGCTGGTAAAGGAAATTTTCATCACGAAAGCTAGCACATGATACATGTATGTCAATAAATAAATAAATAAATAAATAAATAAATAAATAAAAGGTAAGACAAAGCATTTATTGACTGTGTTCTCGGGCAAAATGCGTTTTGTCAACCCCTCGAACGAAACTGATTCTGGGTCTTGGGTCCGACAAAACTCATGTTGCCCTCGAACCGAGTAAATAAATGTATATTGTTTTCCGTCTGATATCGGTATTTCACTGATGATTGTGTGTGTGTTTTGTTTGATTGTTAGCTTTAAAATGTGGGCAGTGGTTGCTTGTCTTTATTTTCATTTAGGTAGTACGTACACTTTAATTGAAAAAAAGAGAAAACCGAATCAATACAATTACAATGTATAATGATAAGAGATTTCTTTTTATAACTTAGGTTCTCCTTGAAAAAAAAGTATTGAAATTGCAGTTCCACTACACTTCTGTTGGATAAGTCTTTGCGCACTGGCAAATTCCTTCGTGTTTTAAAACATGCATATGTGATTCCTGTCTTTAAAATGAGTGAAAAAACAAACCCAAATATAAGGGGAAAATCTTTAAAAGTGTAATATATGTAACCTAGCTGCAATCATGTGTGTGTGTGTGGGGGGGGGGGGGGGGGGGGCAAAGTTCTTGTCTATCTTTCCAATCGATTACAACGTATCAAAATTTTAAATATTCAATTTCTTTAGTGGGAAGAAAGGAAGCTGGACTTTCCCAGGACTCTGTTTTTGGACCTCTATACTTTTCTTAGTTTATATATATGACCTACCATCTTGTTCCTTGGGACTTTCTATGCTATTTGCAGATAAAACATTTGTGAAAAGGATCAGTGCACTTAAGCTATGAGAGTTGGATCCCGGTGCTTTGCCAATAATAAATTTCCGAAATTTATAAACTTTTTGAATCAGAATTATTTAACAAAATCTTTAGAGCAGGGTTTGATATATTATATCACATAAAAATATTAAATAATGCCGAGCGACACTGGTTTTCGCGACAGGGGTCTAGCAGTTTTGTCACATTTCTATTGTTATTCATATGCATACCAGTTTTCAACGACATTGTTTACATCGAGCCGCAACTTGTCCATTCTTCTCATTTGCACAGATTGTGTATTTTTATCTAAACTTATACATATCCAAAGGGCAATGTTGGACAATTTGCGGCTCATATGTATTTTTTTAAAAAATTCTCCAAACTACGGTCGGGTTAGCTACTAAATTAACAGGTCACCGAGTGTCAACCTATTTTGACCTGTTTGATATTATAATCATTTTACTCACGTGACATTCCACTGTTCGATATGCTTTCATTGTGTCTCTCAATAGACTTCAGGGCTGTACACACGGATATGTATTTAAGTACAAAATCTGACTATGTATGGACTTTTAATACAGTGAATCCTAAGATTTTTCGAATCTTGTAAAACTGTATTAAGAATAGGGCAATGCTCTATTTCTAAATACAAGTCTTAACTTACCTTTCATTTTTAAATCAATCAAAAGTACTCACGTTGTGGTTATCCTATTTTTATCATAACAAAAATAGCACGTGGTAAATAATGGTCGACTTTAGCAGTAAAAATATCGAAAAACTCGTTGTTTTATGGGAAGAAGATCAAAAGGAGTAACTACATGTAATTGTAAAAGTTGCTCAAATGCAGCGTTATCTATTCTAAAGAAGTTTTTATAACTACTGAGGGCCGCTGTTTCCATTACGATGTTTTTTTTTTTTCAGTTTTAATGCAATGCATAATACGATAACAGATACTGCTAACAGAACTTCGTTTTCCATTATTGAGAGAGAGAGAGAAATATTGCGAGGGAAACACGTAGACATCCCTAAAGTCTATTAACAATCTAATAAAACGTATAAACGTGTGTACAGGAAAGTATCATAATATAAATATAATACTTGTATTATACAATAACTACAAATCTCACCGTTTGTACCGGCCTGAACACTTTAAAATAGCACTTGAAGAATTTTGCGAAAATTTTATTAGGGTCTTAAAGTTTACCTTGTCTTCTTTCACTAAATTGTGTTTTTCGTTTGGTATTTTGAAGGAAATTCTGGTATTGCCAGTGCAAATCAAGTGCACGATTAGTATGTAGCTGTGTTAGCTCATGTCGCCTCTGTATTATGGTCTGCAGGCATCTACAGACACATCCCTAAAAACTAGTATATCATACCTGACAATATTTGGATTGCCGAAATGAAAGAGATATTGAAGGCATAATCGAGTGATTATCGATATAGTAACGTTGTAGAATTTTCGCTGACCATGTTTTTTTTAATCTGAAATATACTTGTACCGTCAATAAATGTTAATTTAAATTACAGATAGTTTGTATTTCTTGGAGTTTTCATGTTAACCTAGCGACTCAAATTTTAAGTTAAAATTTTATATTTCATTTCCGAATGTTATTTATCTAAACATGCATATAATAAAATATGTATCACCGTGAGTACTACATATATAATTTGTTTCACTACACGTACGTTTGTATTACTCTACGTACTACATGTACAGTGAATAATTATGATTAAATGTAGTGTGACATCGAAGTCATGTAAATGTGAATCTTTCTTAAAACATACATTCATTCTTTGAATTGAAAAGCATTCAGCATATAAAACGAAATATGATAAAGCTAAAGAAAAAAGAGGGAGCATTTTTTATCATACACGAAAACTTAAGATTGATCTAATTCGGTGCTAGGCATCAAACATATGGAAACGAATCATGAAAATGGTCAATATGTATGGCCATGAATCATTTACTATTTGTGTGAATCATGAAACTACACAATCTTTCTCTCCTCCATCTAAATTCATACTGTAGAATCAATCTGGAAATAATGTGATAATGTTTACATTCCACTTCCATGCGATTTAAATATCTCCGCCCATTTGCGGGTACCTTAAATTCGAAAGTGGTCCAGTTCAAATTTCCGGAATTTAAGGCTTATACATGTTCTTTTCTATGACGTTGTGTGGAATTATAGCAATATGTTTAACAAAAAATTCGAAGTATAAATATCAAAAGCATATGTATGCACAATAATCATAGATTAATTTAGCAATATAGTCTAATTTAAGGCTTAAAATGGGTGGCCGAAAAGGCTCCAAATGACACTCTAAAGTGCACTCATTCTTTGCCGAAAAAAAAATACTGATCACGAGTAAAATAAATTAACGAATTTACAAAAATGCTTGTGAAATTATATTCTAATAAAACTATAATATTAATATTTGGCAGTAATGAAAATGAAATGTCTAACTTAGTCTTTTTATTATATGATTAAATATTTCCCATCTCTCTGATTGGCTGAGATCTAACATTGCAGGAAAAAAAATACAATGTTACGTGACCTTCCAGGTGAACATAACAATTTTTTTCTACATTGAACTAAAAATACATCGGGAAATTCCAATTTTATACGAATAGTTTTGTAAAACTATTTCATTTGAACCCGACTCCCACTCAGTTGGCCATTACATTTGATTTAGTAAAGACATACTCCTTAAAAAGATCCCCCCCCCCCAGTTCATGGACTTTAACATCCCCCTAAAATAAAAATTGGAGGTGGGAGAATATTCCTCTTAGAGAGGCTAAAGATTTTTTCCTGGTAAGTTGACATAAAAAAATTTCAGTGATTTCTGGTATAGAGCAAGATCACTCATAATTCCGTGTAAGAGCTCAAATTAAACGACTTAGCACGTAAAGGTACGGGCCAATTGATGTTACAAAGTGTTTTTACACAATTAAATTGCTCTTATATAAAGAGTATATGGTATTTATAAAAATACCTGTAGATTGTTGGAAGACTTGGTGTGCAAAGACTACATACATTTTGTCAATGAGGAACTCCAGCATCTTCTTACAATGTAATACTGTATCAATCTCAGAGTACTTGTGTACAATCACAGTGATTTTAAACAAAGTGATTTTGTAAATGAACAGTCATAAAATATGACTAATTCTGAGTTCAATTTTTATAGATAAAGCAGTTGTCTATGATATCAAAAAGCTTATTTTTCAATCTATCGTGGGAAATGGTTGTATAAATTGTCGAAAATTCGTACATTTTGATGATTCCAACTTTTGAAAAGTTTTTTGCGTTAAAATCTTTTGAAGGCTCCTTGGAATTTTTGGGGAATCCATATTTGATTTACACCACCTCTAGAATATCTTAAAGCACAGTACGTTTGAAGTTTCGCCTTTACAGCAATTAGTATTTTTGGGAGGAGTAACGATAGGGGCTTGGTAGAGCATTTGTTGGACCATGCATCCTTGTAAGATTTCTATGAAGTTTAGGGATCAAGTATAGATAGAGAAGATTTAAACTCACTTTCTTTAAATGGAATGTTTACAGATTTAAAAGAATGAAATGTTAATGATTTATGTGTATTTACACATTTAAATCACATAGTATTGTATAGTAGGATCTATTGGCTCTATTCAATTTATCGTGAGGAATGGTTGCTTGTACAAAATGAAAAGGTCGTACATTTTAATGATTCTGACTTTTGAAATGTTTCGTGATTTTTAATTTTCTAAAGGTTCTTTGGAAATTTTGAGAATCCACATTTGATTTAAACTCCTTGTCGAATATGTTTCGCATAGTACGTCTAAAACAATTTCACCTTTTTCTATTTATTTCTGAATTAAATCCCCACCCACCACCACCACTATACACACACGTGCAGCACATTCTTATTAATAATTAATTGATTCAGCAAAATATACCAATATTGTTCAGAAATCTACATGGATACTTCTGTGTTTTATAATGGCTAAATATCTAGCTCATCTATCCAATTAAAAAGATAAGCTTGTCACAATTCTCATTGTCTTCCCTTCTCGCCGGTGAATTCGTTAAATGTTTCTGCACTATTTTAGTAGTTTGATAAATAGATTGAAATTGATTTATTTTGTGTCAAAATCTAACACCACGACCAGATTTTTAAACTGTTTATACTATATTGGCAACACTGGGTTCAGGCATATTACAGAATTGCTTCACTGATACTATATTATCAACAAAACTTATTTTATTTCTTTGACACAAAACACATTTCAAAAAACATAAATTGTAAAGAATTTATTTTTTCTTTAAACTTTCCGTTTGAACAGAAAATCCAGTATTATATCTGGAAGCCAGAGAAAGATGACCATGTGTGTCTGGCGTACCCTCCGCCTCCATACGCTCTGATCCAGACTTCATCATTCTTGTTCATTTCTATATTGGTTGTTGCTGATCCAGTTTCGTAGTTGGAACTGCCATCTCTGCCGTTTCGTGGTTGTAACTGAAAGGCTTATCATTGATTACGATTTCTGTGCTTAAATACTTTCCAGCATTTGTTGCAATGGTCCACGTAAAAGAATATATTCCATTTCCAGGAGCTGTAAACTTTCCAGTGGCTGCATTGTAAGCATTTCCAGAGTTTAATGTTACCTTTTTGAAAATGATAACAGCATTTTTTGCGGGCCGTTGCTGATCAGCTGTCAATAGGGCATTGAATGCAATCAAACCTTTGGAAAACAGAGAAAATGATAAAGTTCCAAAGCAAGCCACGTGTTTGTACAAATCTAGATCTGAGAAGACTTCATCAGGTCTAGATATTAATAAGCTAGCCATGATAAGAAAGGAAATAAAATTAGGTCACCTGAGTCACTCAAGTAACCTACTGCTATCTCTATTTTTCTGTCATGCGTCGTGTGTTTACTTTTGTACATTTTCAGCTTCTTCTCTGAAAGGGCTGAACTAATGTCAACCAATTTTGACATTTAGCATCTATGGGTAAAGGGAAAAAAATATTGAAATTCATGGACCCTGCCCCCCCCCCCCAGGACATGAGGAGTGGGGCTAAAACCACCAAAATTAAAAATCTTCTTTACTCCTACAAATCAAGCAGTCAAACTATTAGCATGATTGAAATAAACATTAAGCCCTCTACCTAAAATGTGAAATTTATGGCCCCAGGTCAGGGGTTCTGGTGCTAAGGTGGGGCTCTCTTGAATATTTAGTGAAAATGCATTATTTCTTTTTGAAAAAAAAACGTCTCTTCTGCTTTTTGCTATATAGAAAACGAGCTAAATGCATAGTTATCTAAGCAAGGATGCCTCTTCCAAAATTGTGAATTTCATGGCCCCTGGGTCAGGGATTCTGATTTTAGGGCAGGGCTCTCTTGATTATATGGTAAAAATACATAAATACTTTGAAAAACTTTTCCACTGCTTCTTAGTATTAAGCAACAAACTAAATGCATTGTTATGATAAGCAAGTGTGCCTCTTCCCAAATTGTGAATTTCATGGCCCCTGGATCAGGGGTTCTGGTGGTACGGCAGGGCTCTAATGATTATATAGTGAATGCATTTATTCTTTGAAAATCTTCTCTGCACCTGGATTTTAAGCCGATGAACTAAGTCCATGGTTTAGATGAGCAAGGGGGCCTCTTCCAAAATTGTGAATTTCATGGCCCCTGGTTAAGGGGTTCTGGTGTTTGGCTTTAATGATAATATAGTATAAATGCATTAATGCTTTGAAAATCTTCTCCTCTGCCCCTAAGTATTAAGCAAACAAACTAAATGCAATAATGTAAATGTATAATTATTTTAAAAAAAAAAATGCCTTTTCTCTGCTCCTGGGTGTTTTGGAGGCAAACAGAGTACAAAATTGTAAAAAGTGAAGCGCATAAGAGTTTCTTCTCTTTGCTAAATTGTATTAATCAAGAAATTAACAGGTTATTTGATTGAATGAATATACAAAAAAGAATAATATATAATATAGGAAGGAAATAAAAATGCTTTAAATAGCAAAGCGTGCTCTAAGTCAGATTCTTGCCTGTAAAGTATGATAAAAGATTGACATTAAGATTATTTATGTAGCAAAATAACTAAGTGTACTAAGTAGGTGTATATTGTGGCATCCTATTTGTTAATTATTGATTTATTGTCAGGTAAAGCCATGCAGTCCATAGTTTAATTGGTAAGAGACTGCATAAAGTTGTTTTATATTTTATCATAGTGACTAAGTCATAATAAAGAGGCAGAGTGGCTAGGGGACATGTTGTAGGTGACACGTGGCAAATAGCTACATTGTATAGCCAGGCGGCGAGTGCTGGTAACAGGTATTACCAAGCTGTTTGTAAAGCCAAGAGGCAAGTGTTCGTACCAAGTGTTAACAAGAGGCAAGTAGCTAAGCTGTTTGTGCTAAGAGGCATCATCTTGAGTAAATATACTGGCATTAGAGATTCCTCTTTGTGTACTTAATTGTAGCACCAGACAAGTGACAAAAACACATCTGTATATTTTGAATACCTTAAAAACTGGGCAAGTGTCCATTGCATTTGTATTTTTTTGCATTCATTCACATCCTTGTAAGACTTGGGCAAACCAAGTACGATCCCAAGGAGATCGCTCAGGTTTTGCATGTTATAATAAGCACGTGTATTTTTACCAGATTCTTGAAATTCCTGGGTAACATACTTCCTCTGTCAGTTATTTTTGTTTTATACTTCTATGGATCATTTACACTGTTGTATTATACTATATACTATATATTATAAGTGACCGTGAAGGTCCTTGAACCTCTTGTATCATTCGCCAGAAGATTTCCATGCTTAGATCAACAAAAATATTGTTATGTTGTTAGTATCAATGTGTATATTCATTGTATAAATTTAAATATTTATTTAACATGAAAACGTAAAATCAATTTTACCCTTTCCTTTGCAGCGTTTTTCTTCAAATCCCATTCCTTTACAGACAGTGTCGTATTTCTTGAAGTTGCTGATAAAATCTGAGGTATTTTCTTCCCATGTACTCCTAACAGGAAGGTAAAAACGAGGAATATCGCCGGGCTTTGAAAAAAAACTTCAAAAGCAATATAATGGGCGTTATAATGGGTAAAATTCATGCTAACATTTGAAGAGAAACTCTTTTAAAATGTTATGCAGTTTCATTAGTTGTTAAATTTTCTTTTGAAACCTTTCAGGATATATATGAGATCAGCGAATGTGACATGACAGTTCAGTGACTGAAAAAGGTATAACCTAACAATAGCTAATCATTGGTACACGTGTAGCTCATACTTGGTCAAAAAAATTCTTTATGACTTGGCGGAAAATGTATAAAATTCTTGTCAAGGCTATAACTTAGCAATGGGAATTAATGGACTTTGATGACCTAAGGGTGTGTCATGACCTTGATCCAATGTCATTCCTGCATGTTCAGGGTCACCTTGTATGAAAAATTTGATCTAAAAAAATCTATAAACAATACAAATTTGTGAACAGAGCATAAACACGAACCTTCAGAAATTCCATAGATGGATAAAAAGTGTAAAAAATATAACGTCTATAATTGTCTAATGGAAAAACATTGGATTTCTATATTTAACTAAAAGATTATGCATAACCGGAGGATGTGTCTTTCTTAAAAATATCTTTTTGCCAATAATATTATAATAATATATACAATTTATAATAAATAAACTCTTTTTGTTAACATTTACAACATTTGAACTGGTACCGTAAAAGAATTGGGGAAGAGAGTATTACTTTGTGAGCTCGCTCACGTATCTCTAGTTTATAATTTGGAACTGGCCTCTGTGAACTTCTGCATTTCACTAGAAAAAATACTCAAAATAAGTCGGAGTATAATGCACATACACTTATATGTATTATATAGTTTACTTACATGTTTAAATTGCAAGCTTAAGCCAATTGATAAAATCTACATAACATTTCCAATACTTATCTATAAATATAATCTATGCTATGTAAATGATATATATTCAATAGCCAAATCCCCCTATTAAAATGTAACATGAGAATCTTCCTCATCTGTTTTACCATATGTCTCAGGAGTCGTAATTCATAAAAATAGAGCAATTCATCAAAAATGCTTGAATCTTTGCTTTAAGGTTCATTGGTCTGCAATGTTCCTGTGAAACTGTTTCTGTAGAGAAATATGTTATTTTCAAAACCATGAGCCGGTTGATTTTAAATGATGTTTCATCAACCGAAAAGAATATTTCTTATAGATATTTTTTTTTTGGGGGGGGGGGGGGCTTTAAATAAATGGCATAAAAATGATATTGTGCTAATAGCTCACAAAACGTGTCGTAGGCACACATGCAGATCTAATGGCCACAAACATGTATCTCTTTCTTCGGGGGGGGGGGGGGGGGGGGTAAGAAGATATTAAGAATTATTAATGTTTTTTTTCTTCATATTTATTTCCCAGACCTATAACATTAAAGATGTTATACAGGGCAGCTACCAGGGATGGGGCCCTGACTAAGCTCCCTCTATAACAAAATATAATAGTAAACCCTACAGCACCATGCAGGGTGCTTAATATCTAAATACAATGTCTCACATATTTATTCATATCATACATTCAACAGGTATATTAATTAAATTGTATAACATATAAAAACAAACAATAGCTATCCGGATGCAATTTTGGTTCTAAATTTCTTGTTCGTATGTACAATCCGGTGTGATTCATGAATGTGTTGCAATAATGAATAAATGGAAAAGAAAAAATACATTGAACTTAATTTAACGCTGGAGTGTGGAAAACAGGTACATGTGACATTTCATCAAACTCTGTTAGTACATTTAATGTTAAATTCATATCTCCCTTAAAATTGCGTTTATCATTCTCTAACAATTGAAAAATTGATTTCATTTCAGTCGTGAATGCTTTTAGGAGCAATGAAGTAGTAATTTTTTATCTTCATATTTGCCATTTGATAAATCCATAATACGTAATTTTTCTTCGGTGTATAAGATGTTATGCAAACTTTCCATTGGAATTCTTGAATTTTTTGTTTTAATTTAGCTTCGTAAATTGACCCCCAAAGTATTTCCCATGTAATGTCAATTTGCATTAATTTATTATTTATTTATCTTGACATCCCATTTTCCTACAATTTTAATAAGATCACAACATGAATTTTATATGCTGAAGAAAGTGTCCTATTCTTCACAGATTGAAAAAATCGCTCCAGAGCTTTCTTATAAAGACATTAATTTCACGTATAATATTTAGGTAAATCAAATATCCTATATTAATGTATAATATTCAACTTTAACTCAATGTTCAACTTTTCGAAATGACAAAAATGATCAATAATGTAAAATGAAATATGGAGATAACAAACGGAAATCAAGCTCAAAAGACCATTAAAACAATACAAATCGGGAACAGAGCAAACACGGACCTCTAAAAACATCAGAGGTTGGATCAGGTGCCATAGAGGAGTTACAAATGGAGCACTCCCTGTTGACCGGTCACACCCGCCGTGTGTACCTTGTTATGATCAGGCAAACGAAAATCCGTAGACAACTCAGTGTGTAAGTAATGACATAACAATGAAAACGTCATTAAGCATTCGACTTAATGATAGATGATTAATGATAAAAAAAAAATGTTACGAATATAGTTAGAATTTCCTCGACCATACATTAGAAAATTTACATTATCCTTGAACCAAGCGCCTATGCTCCCGACTCAGGATAAAAAATTTCGATAGGTAGGGAGAAAATATTGTTTTTCAAAAATTTTCAAACATATTGAAATATTGAAGGATTAAATGAAATTGCAAACGTTTTTGAGGGATAAAAAATTCGAAATGAATTAAAAAAATAGTTATTTCCTGGAGGTTTAAAAAAAATTTTAATGGTCGGGCAATTTTTATTCAGTCGGTTGGGAGAGGGCAGACATACATTTTTTGAAGATTGTCCAACACAATATTTCCTTGGTTTTTAACCGACGAGTATAAATAACATAAATCTATCGTTGATCGAAATGTTCATATTGAATTTGGTAATTCATACTCCACATTGCCAACAAATGCCATACGAATCGGTTTTATACTCTAATGGTGTATAGAAAGAAAATGTTTGTATCAGAAAAATAATGAACAGATATATTTACCATCTTGGGTAGCAAACAAAGTCGCTTCAGGTTGCAAAACTTTTTTCATGTTTTATGCTTAACTTGGCGTATACATTCTCATATTAAAAGCTGTCGTTATTAACATTTCTGGGTCCTATCAAATTAGATTTCTCTACCTGATTAATGGCGAAGAAATATATATCAAAAACAATGTTTTAATCGATCACAGATTTGAATTTACAAATATATACACTATATCTCTACTATTCCCTGGAGGGAAAGCACCTCTGTTCTTCTTTCCTTTATTAATTGACAATAACGTTTTGATTGTTTTTTTCAGGCACCTATACTTTTTATTACTAATTACCTTAGGCTGCTTTAACCCGTTCCCCATCAACCCTTTTTATTTTATGTACCCTTAATATCAAGTGACACCCGCCTCGAGGAGAGAAGAGGATCTGAAAACAGGAAGACATCATATACAAGTAAACACAAAAATGCCCTAGAGACCCTAAGGGGTATTTGGAATTTCATAGAAACCGCGTACTTAAGCTTCATTACTTAAAAAAATCTATATAAAAATAATTAATTTCAGTGATCAACATTTTCTTTATCATATTTTGTTAAACACTATCTACAAAGAAAGTGTAATGACATATTCATGCGTTTACCTTGTTCATTTCATTTGATTATAAGAAGCATTATAGATATTTGTATTGTTCTTTGACATTTTACTCACAACTGAAATCCAGAATCTCTGCATGGGTAAATATCCTCCTTCATTAACGCATATCTAGCGTTCATTTGCATTATCTAAATTTCCACGTCACAAGCGGCTCTTACGTATATTAAGCACACCAGTTCTGAAAGGCGCTAAATTCATAATAAAGATTAACAAAATTAACAATTATGAGGAGAGTAAATTAGAAAATGTGTGTTATAGGACTGACGACATCCAAAAATAAGAATTCAATACTTAAATGTTCCATAAAACGCTATGTTTTTTAAAGCAATATATATCGCTCCTTGTTATGATATGTAAACAAATTTTTTTAATTGGACTAGTGAACCTTCGGACTTGTGGGCCGTCTGACTTGTGAACATTCGGAATAATGAACCTTCGGGCTTTTTGTGGGCTGTCGGAATATTGAACCTTCGGACTAGTGGGTAGACCCCATTATTTGTTCTCTTCTGTAGATCAATTCTTTTGAAATTCGAAACACTTAAAATTAACCTTCAAAGTTGGCTAAAACAGCATTTTCCCCGTTAAAGCACCGAATTTTGGTTAATTTTGGTTTAAAAAGTCCATCAGGACAGACCTGCCCATAATAAAATTATGATATTTAGATAGGTTGTAATCTAAGAAGTAATTAATTTAAAATAAGATTCTTGTAGGCCCAGGGACACCCCTGCCCTGGAGTCAAAATTCACCTGTTTTTGATACTCTGTTTCATATAAATATACATATTGTTTGCAATGTCAGAAAAGCTTGGAAGTTAGACTGCTGAGTCGCTATACCGTGGCTACTTTTTTTTTTGAGTCCTGGTTCGAATTCACCTAGCCTTACACTTATAATAGTTTTAAATTGTCGTCTATTCAAACATAATTTGATCTTTTTTTTAGGGGCTTGTGTATTTCTTTCAATTAATTTTATATCTTTAATGCATGATCGTTATTAATACACTTGTAAAAGCTATTAAAGAGAAAGGAAATCGTAATTAAGGATATCCGCTTCTCAGGTAGGAAGGATAACTCTTAAAATTATAATTTAATTTAAAAAGTCTCAAAATAAAGCTTGAAATGGAATTTTTTATGCAATTAATTTCATTTCATGCAACTCAATATGATTCAATTTTTATTTTTAAGTCTAAGAAACTGTATTTTAAAAAATTGATATTTGTACCCCATAAAAGTACTTGCTTATTAGCATGATATGAAATTAGAAGTGCATATTCTGTGATGTCTTCCAATAATAGAATAAGCTTTTTACACTGTTATATTACCACAACTGAAGAAAATTTAAGACACTAAAATACAGTATAAGTATAAAAACATACAATTTTCTCTGAATGCCTGGATACCTCTAATTTTTTTATTCTAAAATATATTTGTTGATCAATTTACAACTAGAAAATGCACAGCTGGTGCATTCAGTCGCGTTTGCTGAAAAATATATTTGAGTTTTGTTAATTTTCCCTATATAATATGGTTAACTATAATGATTAACTTCGAAGAAATACCATGGGTCAATACACATTACTTTGTGAATTCAGATACATTTTTGTGAGCATTTTCAATTACTTAACTGCTGATTTTCAGAACCCGAGGATCAGACTACCTTATTTTTTTTTATTCTGTCTGCACTACTAGTACTTCTCTGATTATTGACCTGGAACATAAACGATGACTTGTATTAACTGAGTTAAATATATTTACGACTACATGTACTTTTGAATTAAATCAATTGTCTAATTCCAGATCCCAAGATAAACAATAGGGCTAGATATCCGTAGCTGCACTTTGTTTGAATTTCATAAATATACAAGATACAAGCAAAAAAAATTTAGGAACATAAAACATAAGAAGAAGGAGGATCGAAATGATAGAACAAACCTGATCGTATATATATATAAGTTGCTTATATCAATTTCCCAAGGAAATGTTAAAAAGCACATCAGGAAGAGAAGACTTTAGACATAACGAAATATTTTAAAAAGTAAATATTTTACTTCAAAGGTGGCCAAATAATCGTATAAACCTCAAAAAGCAATAATTGTTTCATTAGATGATTCAAAGTTAAATGACGCAAACTCATCAAGTAAACCATGCCATCTTATTTTTTTACATTTGTTGAAGTTTTAGCCAGCAGAACAATCAGCCTAGCAGAGTGAGGTACGAGGTTAAAAAAATAACCAGTTCAAATCATTTGGAATTGTAAATTTCTATTTTAGGTGCAATGTTAAAAAATAAATGTCATGAACGTGTATTCGATCAATTTATTTAAAAGGGGAGATTAAATGATAAAAATGACAATGAAATTACTCTCTGAAACTATTTGTACACTTTCAATCTGAAATTTCAAGATCTATTTTTAGTCCAATGTAGAAAAATAAATCTCTATCTTCACCTAGAAGGTCACATACAGATGAGCATATTGTAGTATTTTTCTGCAATATGTTGGAGTCGCCTGCATGGCGCAGCGGTTAGAGCGTTTGCTCTAGAGTCATGGCGTGGAGACCGGTCCTTCGGATAAGAACGTATAAACCGAGGTCCTGTGTCGCATTAGGTGCTACTTAGTTAATGTCTCTGAAAATGTCACTTCTATCTCTACATAATACAAGCATTGAGTAGAAATAAAATGTATGAGAAATTAACGAATTACTACATGTATGTATCCTAAATTCATTGACCAGAATGGGAATCGATAAGCATTTTGTAAAAACTAAACTAAAACCAATTCCGGTCCTATAGATCCTCGCTATATTTAAACAAACTGATCATTCAACACAATGTTTCTAAAATAATGTTTTCCTTGTATAATTGCATGTTTACCCTTAGAGGGTTACTTGATACACAGCTTTTGTACTATTGTCTGTATTCATAACATAAGAGAGAAAGAGAGAGATTAACTTTTGTTACTTTATTAAGAAAGCAGTACTTTAGCAAATATACAGATCTCTGAGAGAGAAAAAATCAGAAGAAACGCACCAAAATTAAATACTACTTAATTTCAATACATCGTAGTTTAAGTGCTTGGATAAAAGTGCGAAGTATAATGGTGACATCGTGTATTTTGACGATTACATGTCAATAAACCTTTAGGTCCACTTTTAGGATCACAGGGCTTTTGGCAAATAATCCACTTTACAATAATAACCTTTTCATTGAAAGTGACGAACACACAACACGCCTTGTCCTTCAGCAATTTTAATAAACTTTTACTCGACCTGAATTTCGCTACAATTAAAGCATCATACAATCGATGGGAATGGTCATAATTAAGGATCCTAAATAACAATCAATTGATGCTCAATAAAAGGTTATGAGTCGAGTCATTTTCCTAATGAAGTCCGCAGTTATACAATGTATACAGTGAAGGCACGAAAATGTTTCCTTCATTATTTGTTTTAAATAGCCATTCATCATTTTAAAAGAAGCTAGGCTCAAATTAACAATTAAAAATCTGGCGACTTTGTGCCAACGTGATATGCGTTTTATCATGATGACCACTTACATGTTAGGCCCGTTTGGGTGGGCTCTTAACATAACCGATAGAAATGTGAACAAGTTTGAAAATACAACAATTTTGGATAACAAATCAAATGATAGTGGTCTGAGATTTTCAACAGCTGAGCTCGTCACAGAAGGAATTATTCTTACAATGATATGTTTTACAGCTGTAGTTGGAAACACCTGCATGTGGATAATAGTAATACGGAATAAGGATCTCCGTACCGTCACAAATTCTTTTCTTTTGACACTCGCCTCAGCTGATCTTATGGTGTCTGTTGTGAATATGCCTGTGACCATTCTTACGATTTTTAAAGGAGAGTGGGTGTTTTCAGATGAAGCATGTACGGCACTTGGATTTACAAATATGCTTACACTGGTCACAAGTGTTTTATCCCTCTGCAATATAAGCATTAATAGATATATCATGGTGTGTAGACCTACAAAATTTAAGACAATATATACCAAACGAAATGCAGCATTTATGATTGCAGGTTAGCAGTTTGATATCTTTAATGATATTTTTAAGCACTCTATAAATATAAATGTACAATAATAATTATAAATGTATGTCACTTTTTGTTATATGACATTCGATATGACGGACGTGAATACAATTTTTTCAGACTGTTTAAGTTACATATTGCCACCAACGAATAGATTATACGCCGTCGTCTGCACGGCGCAGTTGTCTCGTTCTAAAATGGCGAAGTAGGGGGTTCGAATCCCACTGCGAAGCGTGATGATCTGTCCTTCGGATTAAACAGTAAAAACCGAGGTTCCTTGTCGCAGTAGATGCTGGCACTAGAACAATCTCTCATTGCTCAATAGCCATATGTGCTGGTTACAGGTCTAAACATGCAGCCCTCTACCGGCAAGTGGTGGCGTCTCAATATGATTGAATAATTCTATGTTGTGATGTCACAGTGGTTTCGAGTGAAACTGATGAAGTAAAATAATATGGATTCATATATAAAACGGTGATAGTTATGTAAAACGTGATTAAAAGAATCTCATGATTTGCAGTTGGATATGATTTTTATCCAAGTCGTTGTGTTTTTTTTTTTTATCCCCTCGCGCCAAGGCTCGGGGATAAAAAAAAAAAACTCACACACACAACTCCACCGTATACAACGGGTAACGCGGGGGTGTCGCCAAAAAGTGGAAGGAGACGTTTTCAACGTATGGGAGAATATGTTCTCACCGCTTCGGAGACGGAGGGAAATGTGGGCCATGTCTTTTTTCCCGAATTTTTAACATAAATTTACAAAAAAATAAATATTGCATGAGACCAATCTTAATATTATAAATTTCATTTTTTTTTATAAAAATTTTTAATCTTCATTTACAGTTTTGTTCAGCATTCAATTGCATTTACAAAGATCGGAATGTCCAGGTTCGATTCTCATTCCCGGCGCCGCGTCAAATATAAGACATGCAAGGACGCGCCTTTGAATGAATATTTTTAATGTTTGGGAAAAACATGGAAGGGGGACGACCCTCCTGTTGCTACATGCCTATATTATTTTACTTGTTGTAAATATGCTTTATTCATTTTGAATATTTTTGTACAATGTCTGTAAAAAAAAGTAACCACTGAGAAATATTCGTAAAAATTAGATATAAAACAATTGTTCCGTATGAAGATGGATAAAACCTTAGCGTTTCTTTTGACTTTAGTTTGTAGTCGCCTACTACAACAGCAAAGCAGTTTTAAAGCGCTAACTTAAATTAATCTGAACCTCAATTATAATTTCCAAAGATTTTCCTTATTTTAAACTTATCCTCTGAAGTGACTTGGCTATCGAGCCACTGGGAATATCAAGGAAAACATTGAGACACTCCTGCATCATATCCTTCTGCTGCCAATATGCAGATTCATGTGTTAACGCTATATTATGTATATATAATATAAGTACATGTACACGTATACGCTTGTGGGAAAATAGCATGCATAGAAAGGTTATAAAATTGAAAAGTTACCATTTAAAATTAAGTATTGGCACACTGAAAAGAACCTCAATCTACCAACATCGATTTTATACGCTGTTTCACGAGACACACATTTTATAATTTTGGCTTTATTTTAAGAATACGAGGAGTGATTTTTTTTTTTTTTTACTTTTTACCATTAACAAAAAAAATGCAAATCAGAATTGCATAAAGAATTAAATTGATAAGTTGCTTTATTTATTAATCCTTAAAAAATCTGAGCCAGGTAAAGACAATTGTGTTTTTCCTAAAACTTTTCCGCAGGAGTAATTTTAAAGAAAAAAAGAATAGTGAAGACATCCGAGAAAATACTCATAATGATTCTTTACTATTTTTATTCCAATGCCTGCAGCACTGAGCTACTTAAATCAGAGACATTTATGTTTCTGCTTAAATTGTGCTTTTAGGTAAAATTTCTTTTCTTCGAAATTTATTTTTTTGAATAAGTTCTGTTTTATTTTTCATATACGGCAGTAAGTACATATAAAAGTTAAGTTTTTGCCATTATATATATGCATTTAACGTGAATGTTTTCAGTGTTTCTTTCGTCAGGAAATCTTGGACCCACGCCTTGGCTGATACATTCAATATGCCATGTTTTGTGTATTTTGATCCCCGCGCGCTGACCATCGTTTCTGCTTCTGCCAAGTATTGCCCACAATCAACAAGCTGATTATTATGGCAAATTTGGTGCGCATGATATGACCAAAAATTAAAACTTTAAAAGGTTAATATTAATAATATTTCTTACTTATGGTTAGAAGATGATCACCTGAGACCTAAAGGTGTCAGGTGTATTCGCCGAGACTATCTTTGATGGTAGATCATTCCACTCTCTGATGGTCCAAGGGAAATAGGATAACTTTTTACGCAATAACCTAGATACAATGTTTATGTGTATTTTGAAGACCACCACCCCAGCAATCAAACCTCTATTATCCTAATGAACCCTGTGTAGTTTTACTTTAAGATGGACCATTTTGTAATAATAAGGCAGAACGCTCAATTTTGTTTACATCTCTATATTTAGAAATCGTGTCATCGTCAGGTCATTTGCCAGACCACCAGCTTATCGATGGCAGCTTACAATAGGACTTCACTTCCGGAAAACGAACTTAATGTGTCATCTCCCGAGGGAGATGACAATAATATAGATAGTGACTCTACCTTCGCCAAGCACCCGGCATTAGAAGTGAAAGTAAAGTGTATTTCGAATCTGATCATAAAAGAACCCTGTGATGTAACATATTGTCGTTTTGTATATATAGTCGTCGGCGACAATATGTACCTGCCCTCACTGCACATATTGTCGTCCATCGGCGTTAGTTGCTTAAAGATTTCTTTTGTTGTTTTTTGGTAGTTTTGTGAATGTAATTGATGTGTGAATCACACTGACGTGTCTCGTGTGCTATTTGTGCTATTTCATGCAGCGTGATTGTGACGATACATTTTGTCGTCCTGTTCTTATTGTCACCAGCGACAATGTGTACCTACCCCCACTGCGCATAGTTATTGTCGTCCATCAGAACATGTCGTATGACAATGCATGGCAATGCTCAGTATAAATATGATTAATCATTGCTTTGCTGTTTTTGAGAAGATAATTTTAAAGAATTTTCCCATATATTCCTATGTACAACTTTGATCGCCCATCGTGGCCCCACCCAAGGTCCGGTTTGATTTGAAGATACTTGAATCTGTGCTACCTGAGGATGCTTCCATATAAACGTCACTAATCAAGGGCCTACTGCTCTGCTGTTCCTCAGTGGTGGATACAGAAATTAAATTTCAGAACGGAGGGTGGAGGGGATAAGATTTTTTTTTTTTTTTTTTTTTTTTTGAACGGAAAACAAAACATTTGTATGTAAAGGTGTGTTACTGTATAAGTTACGTAAATTATTTAGATATGAAATATTACCTGTGGACTAAATTGAGGGTATATACAAGTTAAACAAACAGAATTTACCGAAGCAAAAAAAATCAAACCACCGGGCGGTGGGGGGGGGGGGCTGTTTGGTTTTTGAAAAGATTTTCTCTGTATATTCCTATGTAAAACTTTGATCACCCATTGTGGCCCCACTCTACCCCTGGGGTTATGATTTGAACAAAATTGATTTTGTTCTTGTTTGTTTGTTTGTTGTTATATTGTCCATCTCGATAATTTTTCAAACGTATTTAGACGTCACCACTTGCCGTTGGAGGGGTGTAAATTTAGACCTATACTTGGCACTCAGGGTCATTGAACATTGAGGGATCTTTTTTCGTGCCAGCACCTCAAAATTGAACGTAAGCTATGTAATGAACTTTCACATAAGTATATATCATCTCTTCTGACCCAGTAGTTCTTGGAAAAATATTTTGAAATATTTTTTCCAAATATTTTATGAAAAACTTTGACCACCAATTGTAGCCACGCCCTTCCCCTGAGGGACATGATCTGAATAAAACTGAATGTACACTTCATAATGAAGCTTTTACATAAGTTTCAACTTTTCTGACACAGTGGTTCTTGTGGAGATTTTTACAAGATGTCACTAAATTTTCACTAACTCTTAACTACTTCCCTTGAAAGAGGGCATGGCCCTTCATTTGAACAAACTTGAATCCCCTGTATCCACGAATACTTTGTGGTAGGTTTGGTTGAAATTGACCCAGTAGTTCTTGAGAAAAAGCTGAAATTGTGAAAGTTTACAGACAGAGGGACGGTCAATATGTGATCAGAAAAGCTCACTTGAACTTCCAATTCAGGTGATCTAAAAATGTCAACCCCGACACCAATTATATCGGCACGTGATTGTATATAAAAATAATGCAAAATATAGTTTCCAATTAATCATTACTACTGAACAAAAAAAGCTAAGACATGTATTAAATCACGAAATATATATTACATGAAAAAAGAATAGGCTGATTTATCAGATATCTCAAGAATTACGGTATCTTGACATATCATAGTGATGTACATCAATCCTGTACACAATTTTCTGGCCAAAAAGTTTTCTCCCTACAGTATTGCGAGTAATGCTGTCTGTCTCCCTCTGTGCGTGTGTGTGTGTTTGTCAATCTCTCTTTCTTTTCTTAAGTATATATTCGTCAAAACAATATATTGTCGCCGGGGACAATGTGTACCGATAGACGACAATATGTGCAATGAGGGTAGGTACATATTGTCGCCGACAACAATATATACAAAACGACAATGTGTACCGTCACAAACCCTCATTGCTCAATGGCCCTGATTGAAGAGTACAACTTTTAAATTGAAGCGCTTCACTGGTATTTGGTGAGGTCACAAATGATTGAAAGACGTGAAGGAACAAACAATCAGTCACATACAAGAAATATGTGTTTATTCTGGGTAACACTGTTTGGTTTGATAGGTAATCACTCTCAAAAAATCTGGTTGCAGGAGTGGTTGACAATCAGATTGAGAGGTACTGAATAACAAGGGTATGGGACTGATCTTTTTGTGAGTGTACGTAACATAAATTCAGAGGCTTTAACTTCATGTGCCGAATTTTACTGCTTGTAATATGTATCATTGGTAAACCTATATCGGATTTTCTCTAGCATAGAAATTGTGCACTGTAAAGTGGGCCACAGATAATTAAATTAATAATTAATTTATCATCTCCTATAAATACCCATTAATTCTAACTTAAATGAATTGGAAGCGATTAGTATAAATCAATCTCAGGTGTGCGGTGTTAATGAAATACTCTGACATGGAAATTTGTAAAGAGGCATTGTATCTGATAAACCAGGAATTTGTTGATTTGTCATGATGACATTGGTAACGGACAAAACCGACATAAAGTCAAACCTTAATTATCCCCAAATTTTATTTCTATAGATTACAATGAAGTCCATACTGCATGAAAGATATAAACCATATACCTATTAGTAATATCAATAATGATCAAATACAATTATATTGATAATACCGTCACAAAACTATTAGAATGAAATGAAAAACACGCGCAAATTGATATAAGTAAAAATATTTACATTTGCTGTGTTTTTCTCCTAAACCAACTGTAAAATTGATTTAAAAGCCATTTTTGTGTATACTCACGCGTAGAAATATAGACGGAGAAATTTGCGCTAAAGTGACGTCACAATGAGGCTACAGAGACGTTAATAAAAATATGATGATATAGGGTAGCGAGAAATTCAAACATCAAGTATATTCTTGGTGCATTTAAACATGTAAAATGTAAAGATAAGGAATATTTTTAAGTTTAGTGTGAATTATTGGTGTGTAAATCACACAGACTTGCACGTAGGCTAGCGCGCTTCATGAAATATGCCAACGTGACAAGTCTTTGTGATATTTACACACCAATAACTCACAAAAATCTTATAAATATTCTTTAAAAGTATATTACACTGATATACCATGAAGACAAATGAATGCTTGTAATTTTTTTTCTTCTATATAAAGGAATTTCACGGCACATTATTGCACGTGTTAACCAATCTTACGATGGTTGTTTTCTTTAATTTCAGTATCAACCTCTACAGCGTTTGTGCTTTCACTCCCACCGATATTCGGCTGGACAGAGTATAGTTATGCTCCAATCCAATCTATTTGTTTTAGCGATTGGGCACAAGCTCCATCATACGCCATCTTTATGATCACGTGCTGCTTTGGCTGTCCACTTATTGTCATGCTTATATGTAACATTTTGATATTGCGAGAGGTACGGCGACGAAATAGAAGAGTTATGAATAAGAAAAAAATACATTTCAAAGCGGTTGTGAATGTCATAGCCCAGGCCAAGACTCTGAATACCACACTATCTACCTCCACTTTTGCACAACTTGGCGACGCGTCGTCCGGAAGCGATGCGACAACTATTTACAGTCAAAATGAGGCCATGTCAGAAAATCTCGGATGTTTAAATCAAACAGAGGATGACTTTTCCAACCCGCAGCCGATAAAGACATTTCAAATTCACATAGCGTCAACATCTACTCTTGATGTAAATGAAAGTGAAGAAAATCAAATTAAAAAGAAAAGAAAACCCAAAAAGCAACCAGTAGTTGTGGCCAGCCAAAGTGAAGTTCACCTCGCCCGAATGTTATGCATCGTAGTAGTCGTGTTTGGACTGTGTTGGTCCCCGTATTGTGTTAGTATGTTATTTAATATATTCTGGGAGGACATCTTCCTTCCACGTTCATTCCATATGACGACTTTACTTATCGGATATTTCAATAGCCTGTGCAATCCAATAATATATGGAGTACTCAATAAACGATTTGGAAAGGAGTTCCGAAAAATTCTATGTTTCTGGAGACAGTGATTTCCTTTTATATATTAATAAAAATGTACATTTTAATTGTTCATAGTCCAAGAAAATTGCTTTCGGACATAGAGAACATTCTGTCAATACTTTGTCCGTTTCAATACAAATTCAGTCTTTTTAAACGGGGACTATATTAAATAAGTATTCGGGCATTGGTTTTTCTGGTGACCCCCATTGAGCCTATTCTTTTTTCGAAATCCAGAGAAACAATCTTTTGCATACCAAAGGGGTTGTAATTCTTGACATGGGGCACCATTAAACGTCCATCCGACGGACCTAAGATTTAGAAAATTATGAACAGGTACAAAATAAACTGCTGTGCGTGTTTATCAACAAAAATGCTTAAATTATGTACTTCTAAACTTTACTGTAAAAATCTATTTCATGTTAACAAACTAATATTGTATAATCATTATTATTTGTAAAAAGGCCATGCATTTTTCTGCTTTGAATAGGCGGAAAAATCAGTAAATTCTAAAAGAATATGATTTATAGTTACAGGGAGTAATGAAATGTATCTGTTCAGTATTTAAATGTACATGTACAACGTACATGTAAGTATTTGAAATAGAAAGACATAAACATTCAAACAATTAATATTACCTCAGTACATATAAAGATAACTCTACAAATTATTATATGCTACTGCAAAGGAATTTCCAAGATAAACCTTAAACTTTAAAGCCGTTCTTTGCTCTAGTACGACTCAATCAACCATTTTTTGTCACAAGTCATCTACAAATTGATGTCATTTTCACATTGTGACGTTACAAACATGGAGCAAACATAACGTAGCATCTGTTATTTATAGAACATGTTTATGACTATATGTGTGCCAAATTTCAGTCTGATCTGAATAGTGGCTTTGTAAATATAGAGATAGTTCGCGAACTTTTTGATCGCCTCTCATATAAAAGAAGTTTATTGTCTCTTAGGAAATTTTTGTAAAAAGCTTATTAAGGAAAAGGTGAAGATAACGAACAGTTTTCTATCTAAGGAAAAAAACTACAAAGAGTACAAATCTGTGAACAGGACATAAAACACGTACCCCAGGATTTTCAAAGGTAGGATAAGGTGCCTATGAGGAGTAAGCATCCCCTGTTGACCGGTCACACCAGTTAAATGACCTTT
Source organism: Saccostrea echinata (assembly GCF_033153115.1). Classification (NCBI taxonomy): domain Eukaryota; kingdom Metazoa; phylum Mollusca; class Bivalvia; order Ostreida; family Ostreidae; genus Saccostrea; species Saccostrea echinata. The sequence continues at coordinate 10,763,654 of NW_026889761.1, forward strand.
GTATAGATAAGGAAGACGAATATTCCGTAGTCAAATTTAGTATAAAAACAAAGGCCTAACAATTGGTATGACATATATCAGTCAAAATCGACTTAACGAAACTAAGCGAAACTTTTAAAGGAAATTGTATTTGCAAAGAAGGTCATTTTAACGACCTTAGAATTTTGAAAATGCTGACTTTAAACGAGGTTGATGAAATCCCTGTAACATGAACTTATCTGTCAGTACCCTGCCTCGGTATAGAATTGATCGTACTCAAGGCATGCTCAAGAGTATCGAATGAGGTGGAAGACATAAACACCAAATGCAGGTGATAGTGGAATATTACTACATAAATAAGGAGAGTTTACGATGGAAAAGCTGAGGTCATTTCGTTTTTCAAACAATTTTGTTGTTAATCGGCCCTTAGCGTCTATAGACAGAACATCCAAATATGAAACAGATGTGGCAGAATCTGAGGAAGGAAGACAAGCGATTCAGAATGCAGCTATACACTGTAATAATTGTGTTTATGAAATAAACACTTCTTTTACATGTTTAGATCATAAACGTGTATAGTATTGTGTTTAACAACTAAACACTTATGTCTTAACATGTTTTATATCTAAACGCGTTTAGAAATTAAATACGTTTTACTGTAAAGTGCAGAGTTATCTTCCCGGAAATGACACACATATATTTGAACGTTAATTTGAGCGGCTATCTAAACAAAGAAAACACAACAAAGTAAGGTGATGTATCAACGAGAGTTATGACAACCCAGTTCAAGGGATAACCATGACGAAATAGTGAAATACGTGAAAGGGCATCTTGTTACTGCAATACATTAAAGGTTTGTTTTCTTTTTCTTTGCATTAATTAACCACGATGAGCAACGTAAATAATTAAAGCTGACTTGGGATATCTTGAATTCGTTCATGTATAGACTTGCAGGAGAGGAAATAATATTAAATGTCATTAAAAACGTTATATTTATATCAGTATAGTTTCACTCAAAATTGAACAATTTCGTTTTTCTAAGTAATGTAAAATATCAGTGATAGTGTACTTTTTCTAAAATCTGGCTTCATTTCTTTCCTACAGGTACTGTAGTCCAGATCGAACTCAAAATACACGTATCAGAGTACCTGGTGTCATCTTCAAGTGCAATTTTGTTGTTCCATAATCAACACTTTGAAACTTCATTTGTTGAAGACTACATGTACTGAGTTAATTCGACAGTGTTTACAATTATCCTCGTGCATTAGAAATGGATTACTTTCTGGCAGTTATTGATGGGATATAGATTATAATATGTGGTGCTTTGGGACTTGCTGAAAGTTAAAATAAAATTTGATATTTTTGTGATTGACATGAGGAAAACTCTGCAGCCGATTCAAATTATAATGATTATAATAAATATATATATAAATAAACATTTTGTATTTTTAATATAAAAATTCTTTAGTAACGCCTTTTAGAAATATTCAATGAAGTTTTGATATTAAATTGTCAGCTCAATATTTTTTCTTAATAATTTTGAAGATTAAAAGTTTGTTATCTATGTGTACGTTATAAATTATGTGTCATTCTGATTGATAAACACATTCCTAAAAAAACTATTACCATTAGACCAAGAGATAAAGTTTTTTATGAATAATACTATACGTAAACTAATGAGAAAACGAAATAGGATTCACTATAAAGCAAAACATACAGACAATCCACTCCACTGGCAGTCATATAGAGAAATTAGAAATACAGTTATTAATGAAATTCGAAAATCCTGTGAAAGGTATAACAAAAAAAATGTCGTCGATGATTGATAAATCGATTCCTCCCGGGAAATGGTGGAGGATTGTCAAATCAATATCAAAACTTAATAAAAATTATGAACCATTACCACCATTAAAATCAAATGGAAAACTTATTTTCCATCCAGTAAACAAAGCTATAGTTTTAAATAAATATTTTGCCCAGGTTTCCTCCATTAATAACGAACCAGATATTCCTCTTCATGGACCCGGTCCACCACAACAGAATAATAACATTTTTCCTGAAATAATTATCACAGAAGCTGAAGTTTATGATCAATTATGTATCATTGATAACAGTAAACCTCCTGGTCCTGATGGCATATCTCCAAGAGTGTTAAAAGAAATTTCCATTTCAATTAAAAAGCCTCTGACAAATCTCTTCAATATGTCATTAAGGGAAAAAAAGCTACCAGACATCTGGAAATTATCACAGATTACACCCGTCTTTAAAAATAAAGGGAGTGCTCAAGAAGTATCTAATTATAGACCAATATCTCTTACAAGTGTTCTGTGTAAAATAATGGAAAAATACTTTTTAAACATTTACATAATTTTATGAATGATAATAATATAATATACAAATATCAGTCTGGTTTCCAACCTGGAGATTCAACTGTCAATCAACTGGTAGAGATATATAATACTATTATTTCAAATCTTGATAAAGGAAAAGATGTAAGATTTATCTTTTGTGATATTTCAAAAGCATTCGATAAAGTATGGCATAAAGGCCTGTTAACTAAACTAAAAAATTATGGTATTAATGGCAATGTATTAGGTTGGATTGAGAATTATTTGTCTGATAGACAACAGAAAGTTGTAATAGATGGTTTTTCATCAAACCCTGAAACGGTAAATGCTTGTGTTCCTCAGGGTTCTGTTCTGGGACCATTTCTATTTCTCTTGTACATTAACGATATTTGTGATGATCAAGTTAATAATATAAGACTTTTTGCTGATGACACTTCTTTATATGCTATTGTAGACAATGGAAATGTAGCACAATCTCTTACTGATGATCTAGAACATATTGATAAATGGTCAAAGAAATGGCTGGTTGATTTTAATCCTAACAAAACTGTGAATTTAAATTTTAGTAGAAAAAACCTTGTATATTCTCCTGTTAAATTTGGCGAACACGGCCCAGATATTATTCAAAAAAATTCTCATACTCATCTAGGCTTACATTTTCAAAGAGATGCCACGTGGACATCACACATACAAATAATTCATGAAAAAGCTACAAAAAGATTAAACATTCTTAGAATGCTTAAGTATAAGGTTACACGTAAAACACTTGTTAAAATATATTTTGCATTTATTCGACCTGTAAGGGAGTATTCTGATGTTGTTTGGGATAATTGTTCTGAAAAAGATTCTAAACTCTTAGAAGACATACAAGTTGAAGCAGGCAGAATTATCACTGGATTAAGATGTAACTCTTCTCGTTCAAAATTGTATGATGAACTAGGATGGGATCTTCTAAAAACAAGGAGAAAAATTCATAAGCTTATATTGTTTTATAAAATTATTAACGGTTATTCCCCTCAATATTTGTATGATTTGATTGAACCCTATCGCCCATCAATTAATTCTTATAATCTCAGAACCAATGTTGTACAATTTAAAATTCCTAAAATTAGAACAACATCTTATATGGAAAGTTTTCTTCCCTCTACAGTCAAACAATGGAATATCTTGCCAGATTATATTAAAAATGCTCCTGGAATATGTTCATTTAAGAGTCTCTTAAAATCCTATTTTTGTAGAAAAAGTAATGAACTTTTTCATTTTTGAGTAAGAAAATATAATATAGTACATTGTCAGATAAGGAATAATGCTAGTAATTTGATGGCAGATTTATATAATCAATGTTTAGCAGAAACTCCATTGTGTGAACATTGTGCTGGCAGTATTGAAGATGCCTACCATTACTTTTTTGTATGTCCAAGATATACAATTCCAAGAAATGTACTTTTTCAATCAATACATAATATTATAAATTGTGACCATATATCTGAATGTGATTTATTGTTAAATGGTAGTTCTAATCATGGACTTGATATTAATATACAAATATTTGAAGCTGTACATACATTTATAGCAGCAACAAAACGATTTATATAAACACTGTCATATACATATGTGGTATATTGTAATACTTTCAATATTTCCAAACCGGTACTACTTTGTACTCTTTCTTATTTTTTTTTTTTATTTTATCATTATTTTTTTCTTTCCTTTTGTAATTTTGCTTCTTTTGCCTTCTGTAACTTTGTTCTTTTTGTTTTTGCTTTCCTCTTTTGTTCATTCTTACTTTTGCTTTAATAATTAATTTACTATGTATTTGCCTTGACCTTGATGTAGGGAGAGGGCTAAAATAGGCTGAGCCTGCTGCCCAATCCTATTCACTCTTACATCTGTGAATAAAATATTGTTTAAATTAAATTCTGATTGAATATTTGAGACTAATCAAATCTATTCGTGAAAGTGTCACAAAATCATTTTCTGTCTAATGTATATGGCCAAAATGTATATTGCTAAAGTATGTTACAATTTAACATTATATACTACATATGTTTATATTACCATGCCACACAACCTTCTTTTGATGTTTGTTATATTTACTCAATGCTATAAGATGTATGTCTTGGGCAATAAAAATTATATATTCAGTTCTATCACCTACATTATTTGTGTAAATTAAGGACATGTACATTGCACAGTGTTAAATACATATCCCAACGTCCAGTGACTTTATGGATAATAATTAATATTGGTAACATATTTTGAAAATTTTGACAATTATGATTGAAAAAAAACATATTTTTTGTGCCCAAATTTACGAGAGTGTTTTGTTTTTCTGCAGGTACAAATCATACTTATGATGTGTTTAGATTTTAAACACTTCTGCTGTTATGTGTTTAGAATTTAAACACTTGGGTTTATGTGTTTAGATATGTTTAATTTCTAAGCACACAAGTGTTTAAAATCTAAACACTTTCTAAGATATGTTTAGGATTTTTACATGTTTAGGAATTAAACATATAAAAAAGGAGGTGACAACAAAGTGTTTAGAAAAGTGTTTGAATTGTAAACACATTTTTTACAGTGTATGCATTGTACAAACTTTGTACTCGTATATGTTTTTTTTTTCTCCATGTTAACTATCCTCGTTTTGAAACAAGTCTATAACGTACATGCAGCCTTATTAATTAGTATACTAATCAATCTCTCAATATTTATATAATTATTTACTTCTCATTTAATTTTCTTTTATTTAGTCAACTTTTTGTCTCACAAAAAGTAAACAAATCTTGTTCTTTGCAAACATGACCAATTGATAAAATGATATTGATATATCTTTATAATTTAAATGTTTTCTTTCATTCTGAGGACACAACAAGAAAGAATCTTAAAGAAAAAAAAATAAAACTGATACTGTGTAAAGCTTCCAATTATGACAATATAATATACACCCTCTCCTTCTGTTGTCTTTAAAAATGAAATTGCAGACTCGGCGTTAAACAATAGCAATCAATCAAAATAAATTCCCATATTGGAAATGATACAGTTAGAAATATTGTGATAAATAGCAAAGCAGCCTTAAAATAATTTTTTCTCCCAATCACAAAATGTTTGCGTTAATAAGAATCCAGCCTTCTTTATGTTAGTTAGTTTTGTAATGACTCAGGTCAGCGTCGTAACCCGTCGGCATAGTTTGGATTAATTAGGAAAAGGGTCTGAGTGATATCCAAATTTTCATATAAATTATATAGTCCAAAGTTCGAATTAAAAAATTAAACAATTTTGTTATTTTAACAGCACATTTTCATAATTAAAAGACAAATACATGTATAGGTCCATATTTCAGATAATAACATATTCAAAGATCGCAGTTTTCATTATACGTGGAGAAAATTCAAACGGTTCTTCCAGCAAATTCGTAAGAATTTTGTTCAGCAACTACACTGTCATCATAGAGAAATTTGGATAATGAGTGTTGATTTTATTGTCTTTTGTACCCCCGAGTTGCCCTACAGTGCGCTAATGACCCCGTCGTGGCCTCTTAAAAACTAACACGAAGTGGCGGAATTGTGCTGTAGAGCTGTCAACGCCTTCTGATGTGTGTAATACTGCACAAGTCTTATGATATCTTTACAATACGTAAGTATATATATTTATTTTCTAATACATTTAACAGAAGTGGTTATTTCGAGAAAAACATTTGTCTGTGTATTTAGGAAAGCGGTGTAATGCATGGTTATTGAGGATGCTAATTTAACTTTCTTTTGTTTACATTTTATATGTCTGAACGTAACGGTGCATAACAGAGTTAGGTTATATGTTAATTTTATTGACGTGTGAATGTGTCAAATTTTATCTACAAGTTAAACTTATGTTAAATTTTTGCAATGATAGCATTTGATGTGAGCTGACGATTTGAATAAATAAAACAGAGTGGTTTGATTTTTTTTTTTCAACGCAAAACGGTTCTTAGTCATGCATTTCATAAAAATAACATCGAGCAACTAATAATTCAGCAAAAACTAACACAGATAAGATTGATTGCCCTTTGAAGAAGTCTGCGTATTATTTATCCCTTAACATGAATAATTTGCCATAATATCTAGACAAATCTTTTTGTAAATTAATAGCATATACCCAAATTCCACTTTGCGTACGTAGACCAGGTGGCAATACTGATACAGACACAATAGGTGATCAACAATTATTTTTAACAGGACATATTTGAAATAATATCAGCAACAAAAAATTAGAAAATAAACATAGCCGATAATCATAGCGAGTAATACACAGTTTTAAGATCTTTAAAAAATATTTCAAAAAAAAAAAAAAAAAAAAAAAAAATGGAAATCGCCGGGGTACTAATTATAGGTGGGTGTATCTACAATTACACACTAAAATCAGACCTGACACTGAGATTTACTATCGCAAAACTACAGGTGCATATACGTTCTGCGGGATCCTGATCTTGATAATTCTTAAATTGATACAATTCCCATTCCTATTACCTATAAGTAGGTAACTGCGTTAACAATAGCAGATTGACCCTGCTGGTCATCGAAAATTTATCTGTTGACAAGCACATCTACGTAAGTATTTTAATATCACTTACAATACGTGAATGTTAAGATATTTCGCTAAATATTGAAAATTCATTATCTAAGCTTAAGAGTAAGAACTGAGAATCGCTCACAATGATTGACCATTGAGCATATGTAATCATATGTACGTGCGGATTAATGACAAGCTGAAACAGACATTTGTATCCTATACTCACGACTTCCGCTAAAAAAGTCTTCGAAATTATAATAAACGAGAGCACTTCTCTCTTGTTAAGAGTACAACATGCGTATAACGACAGCGACTGATCTAAAGCTTAATCTTATTAAAGACATTCTACACCTTTATCACAAATGGTTATGATATAAAATGATACAATTTTACGTTTGTTTTATTATGTTTAGAGTTTTTTCTTTCTGTGTTGTAAATTAATAGAATCCCTTAGCAGAGAATTTTCTGGTATTTTTTCTGAGATATTCGTTAATTTTCGTCATTTAAAAATTGATAGAGGATGAATATAGGAAAAATTCTTTATAAACAAGCAATTAAGTCATGACATATAATACCAAAGTAGACGACTAGAGTGAAAAAAAAAGGTAGAAGAAAAAAAAATCAATTATCATATCAGTTAGAAGTGCTGCTGTACCAGACTATCTTTTTTTTAAGCGGATTAAGGTGTGGTTGTCACCTTGATTCACTCAGATGGTAAAGATGAAAACTAACACAATGATTTTTGTCGAGAGGTACATGTTTATGGAATTCAGTATGAAATTAAATATAAGAATAAAATGTGAATGGAGCTGTTGGATAATATGTCGAGGTTCTTAAATCTACCGTAGTAACGCTATATACCTGGGCCACTACACAAGTACCTTTATTTAACAGAAGCATGAGTCATGAGCACTGGCGTCATAGGCGGGCATATAGTGACGGCCAACGTCCCCGGTCCCACCATCTGCCCCTCAAAGACCTCCCTCGAAAATATGCAGGTACGTACTATATATAATTTAGGGCTAACATTTCTTTTTGTATGGCGCTGCATGTGAGGATACTGTATACCTTCAGCAGAGTATTTTATTGAATATAATTGTTGCTTTCACGTCTAAACTACTTTTTTATGTTTTAAAAATATGTCCCCTTCCCCCAGATTTTTAACTATGAACTTAGAATTGCATGTAAAACTATCAGTCACCTTCGTAAGTATTTACAAGCGCTTTTCGCAATTAACAACTGAAATAATTATAAATAAATAAATGTATATTTGTATACTTTACGATGGATTGCGAAAAACAAAATTCATGAAAACAGATTAAATTATAAATGCTTATGTCTATCCTGTATTAACATGCAGTGACACAGAGCGATGAAAACCTTGCTGTACCGGAATGTCCCCATATGCCGAGGTCGAGTTCTATGCAGTCCTTGAACACAGATTTTGTGGATGCTGCAAGTGATGATTCATTTCAGAAAGAAGTAAACTGTTTTAATCAGTTTAAGTAAAATTTTTCCTTGGGCAGTAGACACTGCGAGGGGTGATCAAAAAGTTCGCGAACTATCTCTATATTTAAAAAACCACAATTCATATCAGAATGAAATTTAGCAAACATATAGTCATACACCAATCGCAACTTCTCGGGCCTTTCCGACTAGCGGAAAAACAACCTCGAATGTATTACGTAGACGCCATGACAACCCCCTTTTCAAAAACTTTGAAATAAATGTGGGAAGACCTCTTATCTGTGGAGTATAGAGTTTAGCTTTATTGAATGTAAAGATATTACCTGAAATATACTTTAGAAGGGACTTATAACTCCGTCTATCCTATATTTAAATAAATAGGAAGTTGTATAAAATTTTAACATCCGGTGATGTTAAAATACTGAAACGCAAAAGAAACGCAACATCCTATTTTAGAGGCGAAAATTATAGAAAGGATATAATTTTGTATCTAAAAAGTACGGATATCTGCACTTTGTAAGTATCGATAGTTTAACGGTTGAATGATTTTCATGCCATAACCGGAAGTTAAGTTTGAGCCCGCTTAACAGAAATGATAAATTGCATGTTTAACAAAACATTTGACAAAAATATGGGGTTTTAAGGGTTTGTATCTGTTTATCATAAGTAATGCAGCAATATTCCGCAAAATAAATTTTTCTTTCGTTTCCGGAAGAGATGCCAAGGCTTCCTGAAAATGACTTAAGTACGCATTTCAAATGCTCTAGCTGGAAAATCTGAAAATAAAGTTGATGGAGAACTGCAGATGCAAAAATGCACGACAACACGCCTCAACAGGCTCATACATATCATTAGCATGAATGATAGTCCGTGGACCGGAAGTCCAAATGTTACTACACTACGCTAGGTTAGAGAAAATTCGACTTCGTCATCTGAAAACGGACATTTAAAAACGGCAAAGAATATTTTTTTTTCGCTCAGATCTCGAGATTGATGAACCTATTGCATCGTGGAAATCAAGCTGCAATTGTTGTGCATGGCAGTCTTCCACGCTATAATTGAAAAGCTGAGTGGGGGGGGGGGGGGGGGTTAATAGTCACGTGTTACTTTCTAAAGTTAAAAGATAATCATTTAACATTGTTATCAAATCTCTGATGTTTTTAAATCGAGTTTAACTCAACTGTAATCAGTTTTGAAAATCATTAGTTAAAAGGTTCAAATATTTGTAGATTACTGCTTGTTGCGTTTCTTTTGCGTTTCAGTATACATTCGAGGTTGTTTTTCCGACCTCTTACGGAAAGACCCGAGATGAATTTTGATGCGATTGAGTCGTACACATGTTAAATTATAAATAGCAGATGTTAAATAATGTTTTGTTCCGTGTTTGTAACGTCACAATGTGAAAATGACGTCAGTATGTAGGTAACTTGTGACAAAAAATGGTTGAACCAGTCGTACTCAAGCAACAAACGGCTGTAAAGTTTAACGTATATCTCTGAAATTCTTTGCAGTAGAATATGATAATTTGTACAAGGTTTATGAAGACAAAAGACTTACCAGAAGTTCAATAATTAATTGGATTGAATGTTTAATGAAGGCATGGAGATGGTTTAAAATAATGTTTGTTCTGTTGCCCAGGGAAAGCAAGCCCGAAAAAAAGATGTGTCCTTAGTTGAGCAATAATTTATTTTGAAAGATCGCCAAGTTACAGTAAGAAAAATAGTTGAATATGTGAGCAACAATATAATTACTAAATTCCTAAAATATCGTTTACTTTAGACTTTAAACATACATGTATGAGATTTGAAAAAAAGAAGGCTCCCATACTTTTTCCACATTGGATAAACGACGCCCCCCGAGACAGAGGACTCGGGATGTGATGGTCACCATGCTAATTCTGGGAAGGGATATCCTTATCCACCAATCCTATAAGCCCTTTCACGGTAACTGCAGTACTGCTCTTCTGCAGGGCAAATTGATAACGTTTGGCGAAGATTTTGTTGATAGATAATCAAATGACGTTTTTCAAACAATTACTTTAACGTCATATTTCACCAAAATATATCATTTTGCCCTGCAAAAGTGTAGTACCACAGTTATCATGAAAGGGTCTACTGTCGAGATTTGGCCATTCCTGACAGATGTGTCCTCTACAAAAATTTACAATTTTTCAATTTAAATTTGCTTGCGTGGTAAGAAATATAAGACTCGGAAAAATTTCATAGCTTCTGTGAACGGACCGCTTGGAAGCATGTCACAAGACCGCCTGGATCACGTGATTCGCGCATGGGCAGAACAATGGCAGATGTGCATTTAAATAGGAGAGGACTACTTTAAAAAATAATGAACACTGAAACCTTATTTTATTTCTTTTAAGGAAGTGATTCAATTAGTTCGGGAACTTTTTGATCACCCCTCGTACTGTAAAGAACATTTTCCCTTATTATTAATTTATTAATTTCTCGGAAAATGTGCTATATTTTCCAATCGCAATACAAAAAGTCAGCTATGGCAGCTAGTACTGATGACTTATTGTATAATATTTCAAGTTTCTTTACAGGATTTACAGAAGTGCGATTGATAATTACACGTTGATTAAATTTCAAGGTAGCAGAGAAAACACAGATGTATTTTGTTGGGAAACAAGAAGCGGAGACTGAAGTCTTTTTGGACAGAATTATCAAAAAAGAAGGCAGCAAAGACCGTGCATTGCTTTTCATTGTGTCAGAAATAATGAACGAAAATAAGGTAAGCCTTTCTCAAGCAGTTAGAACTTAATAAATTATCTAGAATAAAATTCTGTACCAAAACCGTATTAAGGAAAACCATATATCCTTATTTAACGAGTTTATTGTAGTATTGCACGTGTAGTTTTAACACAACAGGGGGGAAAATTTCTGCATTTTTCAGGTGCAAATGTTAATTAATAGCTTACTGCACCGTGGTGCTAATCCTTCTGCTAGCAATAAGGATATGTGGACACCATTACACTATGCCGTCAAGAAAAACTATAAAGGTGTCTGTTCTAAACTACTGGAGCATGAGGCTTGGCCAGATGCACGTGACAAAAAAGGGGTTATGCCATATACACTTGCATTCGAGGCAGGAAATGACGACATTGCCGCCATGCTCATTACATACATGAGCAATGAATTGTACGTGACATTAATCTTAAATGTTGCTGCTTTTCTTGTTTCGTTATGACAGCAGTGTTTTTTCAATTTAAAGTGATCATTGATAATACGTACTAGTAATTACTTCCATTACAGTGTTCGTAAAATATACAGCAGCGATAAGAATGCACCCGCCGAATTTAGTTTTCATACTCTTCTAAACAAAAATATGCAGGTATGTACATTTAAGAACCTGCTCGCACTTCTGATGTTTTCAGAGGTTGTTTGCTAGTAATTTGTATTGTTTAATTAAACTTTTAGCATGATTTTATTAAGTATCTGAAGTAAGACAAAACGTATTTAAAAAGTCTTTAGTTAGTTTTTATAAGTGGTAGACCAAGTACATGTTATCTTGGAAATTGACCATTCTTAATTGCAAAAAAAGTCACAATTAAGATAAGAAAAGATATAGAAATGATGATATTTTGATATTGTTCTATATTTGGTGTAAATATTTATAATCGGTTTTCATAACACTTTACATTTAAGAAAACAATCCTGGCTGTGTTGGATTGCATGATAGACCCAGTCAGTCCTAGTGGTGATGTATGTGTGTATTACAATGTCCTAGAGGCAGATGGATATGGACGAGTTCCGACGGATTCTCATTTCAATCCACGGTCAAAATCCGGGCTGCAGATCATAGCAAAGAGTGGTAATAAAGTAAGTATTTCAAGTATAAGTAAATGTTCACACACAACCTCACACCCAATTACAAGAACAAGGTCCCTATTTTGTGTACATTTGTCTTTGCCTTTCAAATTATCACAACGCCAAATATTGTATGATGTCTAGAATGTATTTTTTTAAAAAAATATCCTTTGCCTTTTTTTAAAGACTATAGTCTACCATGATGTTGTTCGTTTACTTATACGCAGGAAGTGGAAAGAATACGCCAGATTCCGTTTTTTGTAAGCTATATTGCGACTAAAATGATACTTTTGTGAGGTTTTTATATAAATGTTAAATTTAGGATAATCTTCTACTTTTCTTTCTTTTAAATTGCAGAATAAATTCCTTATTTTACATAATTACCCTGATAACCATTACATTTTCCGCCATTGTTGCCAGTTCAACACCTGATCCATCAGTTTATGACCTTTCTGCTCTACAAATTGGGCGCGCAGTCTGTGAAATCTGGTCGCTTGGAATGGCCATCCTAACGCTTTTCTCGGAATTAAATCAATTGCGTAAGTACGTATAGATTTCACATTTCTGAATTAAATTCCATTACTAGACAAGTTAGTCTTTCTGTTTAGTGTTTCTAAGGGCAAATTATTCCTATGAATGTTAAAATGCCCTTCTGTTCAATAACCTTTCATCAGAAAATGAAGTAAACTTAGAATTTCAATACCTAGACATCGCTTGGAGTATTGGCAGGATGCATTTAACTGGATTGATCTTTCCTCCTCCATATTGATAATTATAATCTTACCATTACGATTTACCCAGACGTCGGAGCAATGGTTTGTATTCTCAGCTGCTTATCTACTTTGGACAGTGAGAATATTCAAATACGCTGCTGTTTTCAGGTGAGCATAGTACGTAAGCTTCAGGGTTTTTTTGGTCTATTTTTTGTCTGTTTACTGCATATGAAAAAAAATACTCTCATAGTTAGTACAGTTTATAAGAATAAATAATAAACTTGCAATGCTTATTTTCTTCAGACAAACGGGAGCATATGCCCAGATTTTATGGAGGATTCTTATTCATGATATTTTCCAGTTCACCACTTTCTTTCTCTTTATCCTCTTGGCCTTCAGTGGATGTCTTCTTTTGTCTCTTCGTGGAGAAGGCTCATTGGAACAGTTTCATGAAAGCAGGTGATATTCTAACGCAGGAAACCAAAGAACAATGTAAAGAAATGCATGGGTTTTCCTCAAATCCATTTTCTAAACTTTACTTTCACAATTCATATCTTATCCAAGACTTGTTTTTCTACACTGTAAAAACAGTGTTTAGATCCTAAACACAAAACTAAACACATAATTTGTTTCACTTTTTTTTTTACACGTTTAGCTCTAAACATGTCTCATTTCTAGACACGTAGACTTCATGTGTTTAGTAGCTAAACATGTTTACTCCCTAAACACTTTTAGCTAAACACATAATTTGTTTCACTTTTTTTTACGCGTTTAGCTCTAAACACGTCTCATTTCTAAACACATTTTAACTTCAGTTGTTAAGTTGCTTAACATGTTTAGTTCTACAACATTGGTTCCAGAACAATTGTTTACATATTGATAAACGATTACAAGAAAACTGAATGTATTTGATAAGTTTTCTAGAAATACAGCATATTAATGCACTGGTATGTACATATAGATAACAACATTTTTAACTTCAAAGGTACCCGTATCACAAGAAAGGAACGACTAACAATAACATAACTGAACATTTAAACATAGATTTATTATAAAGAATTTAAATTAAATATACATGTATGCTTAAACATAATCATTTATTATAGTTAATTTCAATATTAATCAGCTCAGCAAGCAGTTTCTCCTCACATCAGTAACAAAATGTTCATCTTTATTAACGTTCAGCCCGTCCTTCACTAGCAACACATACAGTGTATAATTTGTATCCATCCACGACTGTCAGGAGTCAGTAAGTAATCCACTTCCAATGTACAAGAATGGTATTCAAAACTATCGAACAGTAGACTTTTCAAATTCCAGTTTCCTCTAGAATGTGAGAAATGCTGAATTGTAACAACAAATGCACTTGAACTTGGAGATGACACCAGTTACTCTGATACATGTGTTTTTGCTTTTAAGTTCGATCTGGACCATATCCTGAAAGAAAGAAATTTAAATTATAGTAAAGTATGCTCCTCACTGTACATTTGTTTGATAGACATTATTATGCAACTTTAAGTGAAACTCATTTTTAAAACTACAATATAGTACTAATACTGATATAGATGTTTTTAATGAAATTCGATATAGATACTCTCTAGCTTTCATGAATGCAAAATAACCAAAGGAAATCTTGATCTACATTCATGTGCAACTGCATGTTTATTTATGTTGCTCATTGTGGTCAATTCATGTAAAATAAAAATAGTAAACAGACCTTTTATCGTAGTAATAAAATGCCTTTCAAATGTACTTCACAACCTCTTCATGGTTACCACTTTGGTTATCATTCACATCCTTTGATACATCTTCTTTAGCTTACATTGGGATTTTCTTTGTTTCGATAACCGCTCTAATTAACGTTCAAATACATGTATATTCGCGTCACTTCCGGGAAGATAACTCTGTATTTGAAAGAAAAGTGTTCAATTTCTAAACACTTACATCTAAATACGTATTATATCTAAACACGTTTAGATATAACACATGTTTAGACGTAAGTGTTTAGTTTTTAAACATAATATTAAACATGTTTAGGTCTAAACACGTAATGGAAGTGTTTATTTTCTAAACACAGTTTTTACAGTGTAATGATGGTAATGAAAAACATATCATCCCCATGGGAAGTAGGGTGTCAGCTTTGGGGAAAAAATGATGACCTTTTGTTTTTAAATAGCCATACCTTGTATTGTAAACAAAGTTTTTGTTAATGTAACGTTATGATATCATCTTGTAGTTCATTCTGGTCAATCCTATTTGTTGGTGTCAGGATCCTGATAGAAGCAGAGAGAATTATAGAATATACAGAACTTCAGTAAGTGTCCAATGAAAGATTTTGTCTGCTAGAAATCTAAACAAAATGCTTCTTTTCATGAGCCTTATTAAGAAAGAAAAAATAATTTTTCATATTTCTATGGAAAATACCAGTAAATGTATGCAACCTAGGTAAAATTTACCTTTCATTCCACTGTAGGACTATGAGTCTTATCATCATGGTGGTATTTCTGTTTACAATCTGTGTCCTTCTACTAAACATTCTGATAGCTCAACTCAGTGACACTTACCAAAATGTCCAGCAGGACGCTCAGAGGGGGTTAGAGGTCAACAGAGCCTGGATTGTTGCTCGTGTTGAACTGAATAGTCTTTATATTGGACAGGTATAGCCTCGTTTGAAGTATAAGTGATTGAAAAGAAAAGTAGGTTGTGTTGTTTTATATAATTATCATTTACTTTTAACTCTTGACTTTGCTCTTTAGGGACATCGAACAACACATTACAAAGAAAGTGAAAACATTTATGATGTGAGAGATGTGCTAGAAAAATGGGAAAGCCCTCCATTAAATGAGATGAACAAGTATATTCAAGATATATGGGAGGGTCTTGATTCTCACAAAATGAACCTGTTGACGATTAGAAATAGATTGGCAAGACAAGAATCGGCTTTGTCTAAAATCCAGTAAGTCGATTTAGGGTGTGATCGTGTTAAAAATGTGTTTTTATTCCCTTTGAATATTTCTTATTTACACGATAAAATTTTCATTTTCAGAGATACACTGGATAAACTTTTGGAATTGGAGGAAAAGAGGCAAGAGCTTTCCGAATTTCAACATTCATAGAAATTTACTGACCGTTTGAAGTGTCCTATAACACTACTTCCGAACCCTAATTGTTTATCTTAAAAATCTTACTGTAGATTAGCTGTTTCCTTGATTTCTTTGAAGCTTTACATATAATTTTGAATTACTTTCTTATGTTTAATGATGTACTAGTATATTGAGAATTATAAGATTTAAATTGTTGTTTGTGGTTGCTTGTCCTTATATGCTGTGCACTGGAAAGTATAATTGTAGATAAGGAAAAGTATGTTAAAAGTATGAAATTATGCATTCATGCATAGTAACAATGTGACTGTTGCCATAGCAACAAAATAGAAGTCAAAATTGTAAAAATATGGAGTTTTTCACCTTTTCTCCAAGAAACGCAGACATACTGACAAATAAATAATGCATTCCCTCCAGAGTAGTGGCTCATGCTTTTCAAATAAAACATGCAAATAATTATTTTTTAAATAGTTTTTAGCTCTTCTGCTCAAAACTAAGAATTATGCGATCGTCATCTGTCAATCTGTCTTTGTAGCTGTCTGTTTTTCTGGTAAAGTAATCATTTTTTTTAAACTGTTGCTCTTCTGACAGTTTTCGTCCGATTTCAATAAATCTTGGAATACAAATAGACTTGGCTGATATAAATAGGTTTTTATTGGTTTTGGTTTTGATGAACGGCGTTGCCATGGTTTCATAAAGTGAACATTTCTATGAATTCCTCTTTAATCTATTACTTCTCTTTAAAATGTTTTCTGATTTCAAGTAAAATTTCATTCAAATAAAATTTGTATCACGGGTATATTAACAATATCAAATTTTAAAAAATCATTGAATTATGTTTTTTAAAAGAATTTTTTTCTGTATCTACTCTTATACATGCAATAAAAAAATTAATAAACTTTATTTTGGTAAACAAAGTATGAAGTTTAGTCAAGTGGTAGATGGATGGTATTTAGAAGCAACCACTACGACACAAATGAACAAACAGATATTGCAACAATATGCAATTCATGCTTGGTTCCCTTAGAACAACTGTATAAGCATCATTTCTTTCTCATATACCGGTCATGGTAGCCTAGTGTTATAGCGTTTGCTTTGTGATTGGGAGGCCCGGGTTTGATTCTCGTTCACCGCACTGTGTCAAACCTAAGACGTAAACTTAGGAAGTCACTGTTCCTTCGCTGAGCCCCGGAATTGGAAGTAAAAATCACGGGTCTTTCGGATGAGACCTTAAAAACCGAGGTCCCGTGTCACGGTAGGCGTTGGCACGATAAAGATCCCTCACTGCTCAATGACCCGGAGTGTTAAATAAAGGTCTAAATTTGAAGCCCTTAACGGCTTATGGTGACGTTTCTATATGAGTGAAAAATTCTTGAATGGGACGTTAAACATTATGCAATCAAAATTTCTCACATATATGTATATATTTCCTAATTTCAAATTTTGCTGAAATCTGTTAACAATTTATGGTTCCTATAATGTTTCTAATACCTTATCTACCATAGAAGTATCCATCAAGACATCACTTCTTGTAGCATACACTCTGTAAGTGAAATGTAGTCTAGTCCCAGGTTGTAGTCTTGTCTCATATTCTCAAATGAAGCAAGAGAAAAAGGAAAATAAGTCAATAAATCATGGAAATTCAAGAAGAAAGTTCTTGAAATTCTTTTAGAATTCCTTGATAGAGTCCAGTCTTATTTCTCGGATCTGCACTGCATGGACCTGTCAGCTCCGCAGTAAATTTGCTGATAGTACTATACAACAAGAAGAATTACATGTAGTTCACTTATTCCACCACCTCTAAACACGTCTAAATACATGTTCATTAGCGAGGGAATTTGAAGTTTTGAACAGAATAAGTATAAAATATCAATTTAATAACCTGCATTTTCTTAATACAAGAATATCAAAGTTTTCAATTTGTTTGCAATTTGTTAGTGTCAGTGTACTCTAGTGCAAATGTTCATTGACAAGTAATTCACATATATAAAAAGAGTGCTTTATCTTAAAATAAACAAAACTACATATATGGTCCTGGTACAAAGTACTGTCTAAAAAAATGTCGTTTTATGTAAATCAGATGACGTACTTAATTATAAAAGTGCAGTCTAAATCTGAAAATTAATTGATATATTTTCTAGAGTAATATCAACATATTACAGCTAAATTCATGCTTTAGTAAAACCCAACTGAAGGCACGGATCTCAATTATCTTTTAAAAAATCTTAAGTTATAATGAACGTTTAACTTTGAGTTTGATTATTTGACTAACTATTATTATTTGAGAGATGTGGGGAGAGATTGGGATACTGACATAAATGGACAATATTTACCTTACTGTTATGATTCTACAGTCAGTATCTTTATAATATTGTAATGTTTCAAATGCAAATAGATTATACTGCGTTATAGCGAATCAAAATATTCCTTGATATGCATATGCACTCCTTGCATGCCTGGTTTTTTTTAAATGAAATGCACTTTGTATCCTACACATTCTGAATTTCTCTTTACATAGTATAGCAGTCTTAAGATGATGGCGATGATACTTTTATATGGTTGATAGTGAGATTGTAAATAGCAGTTACTTGTCTTTGTATCCTGAATACTGGTATGTATTACTGTAGATAAAGAAAAGAGAAAAGTTTATACGGTTACAATGATTAAATTTCTGGATTGAAGAAAAATCTGATAAGATTTTTCCAGCTGAAATCTATTGATTTTACTTGGAATTGTAACAGTACAGGAGGTTAAAGTAAATATTTATTAAAAGGGAAAATTTTACACGTGATGAAAATAAAACTTTGATTTTAAGATATAGGAAAAAAATAACTTTGAAGTTATATTTTGTATATTTGAATTTTCGGGTTATTTAGGTCAGTCGGTGATCTATTGCTATCAGTTTCTGCCAAGCAAACTGCGTAATTTAAGTATTCGTTCATTTACGTGCTGATTCAACGTGTCATTTACACAATTTTTAAACTAGCAAACTAGCAAAATAATAAGGGCCGTTTATAATATAATTATAAATAAATATAATTATTATACCTGTATTATATGTAAATGCGTATATATAAGAATCAAACTTTAGAAATTTCCATATAATTTTGGGAGAGGGAAACATAAGTGTGTTTGTTACTTGTTCTATGTATACCCTGTCGTATCAATTATAGGGGTTTACCTTTGAAGTGGTTTAAATTCAAATACAGAGAATAGATTATATCGGTTTTTGCACTATTCAACAATTACAGTGCGAGAAGACAACACGAAAGATGTCACTTTGAACATTGCATATCTTGTCAAGATCGATAAACCTCTCACCTGCGCATTCAGGTAACCTGTTATTTGAACATCTGTTTACGAAAAAAGACTTTCTCTCACGTGAGAGGTACGTTTTACATGTTTTAAGTTACATGTATATACATTTTAAGAATAAATAACAAAAACAAGAAGAAAAGTTTACTGGACAATTAATCAGATTATTACTCAGATGGCCTACTGCTATCCGTTCTCAATCGTCCGTCGTCGTGCAGTACTGTCTTCCATCGGTTGAAAACTTCTGAACATCTTCAGTTTCCCCTCTTGAGCTACTGACCAAATCTCAACCAATTTTTGAAATATACATGTTGCATTTCTGGGAAATAGAAAGCAAAACGCAATTTTCATGGTCTCTACTTTCCTGGGATCTGAGGGGTGGGGTCCCAAATCATCGAAATTAATGAACATCTACCAGTCCACTTTTGTTTGATCGTCTTACCAAAATCGTAAAATTCCTGGCGCCTTGGTCCATGGCTCTGGCTTTAGGGTGGCGTTTTATTGGTCATACTGGAAATTCGTTAAGACTTTGATCATGTTGATTTCTGCTTTTTCATGAATTTTGGTAATATTTTAATTCATTAATTTATTTATTTCAATACGGTCAATTTAAATATCGGCTCTGCATAACCCCTATTTTCGGTGAAATCTCTCAGGTCCTGCTGTCCAGCTGATCAATAATCAAACTTTTTAAATATGATTTTTTAACATTGTACATTACCTTTATTGTTTTATAAATACATTTTGGATCAATTTTACGCAAACATCAGTTATAAAGAGGAAACACAACGTGACATTTTATAAGTGCTCTTTTAAGAGACTAAAATACTGAGTTATTGATTATTTCAAAGCGAACTTCTCCTTCTAACCTTGCCAACTCCAATAAAGCGATATATTTTGTTGTGCAAATAATATGCATATTACAACAGGTATTTGAAAATCTAAATATAATTCGCAAATATCTGTTGAGACGAGATAATCCTCTTGCAAGACATCAAACTTCCTGATTGTCTAAATGATCGAATATTTATATCGATTAACGAAGACGCCATATCTTTCTCACATCATTGTGAGATATATATAAAATAGATATCAGATAAGATACTGAAATCATCTCCCCTACAAGACGTTAGACACCCTAACTTTGGACCAATATAGGTACAGTTTGTTTTATTGCACGATGGAGTCTCTACGTACCCTGCCGTGCTTTGTGCACTTTTTGGTGATTTTAGGATTTTCCTGTTCTTTAATTCGAGGTTTGTCCGCAGATTACTTTTAGGTTTATAAATTTTTCAAACACACTGCAATCCTTCAGATGCTGTACATTAGAAAAACTTTTCATTTAATTTATAACTGTTGTATGAAATATTTGATAGAAGATTTAGTATATAGGCGGCATTTAAACTGTAGAACTACTTAGGATCTTATCGCTGATCTTTGTTTATATTTATTACTGTATTAGGAGATGTTTCATTCACTCACGAATTGGCACAGAACTCGAGTCCTGCGTGCTATGGATCAGATTATACAAGTTTTGTGAATGCCGGTTGTAATAAGGGTTCTGAACAACAAGTTGTTTTTCCAGTAAAAGTGGTAGCAGGTGCAAAACCAAATTCCACAGGATGTATGGATATTGATAACGATTACATTGACAAAGACAGTGCATATTACAACAAATGTTGTAAACAAATAAATACAATTGATTGTGTTGATGAGTATATTGGTCCGAATAGGACTACGTTCATGATCAACTGTATTGGTAGAAGACAATGTGAAAAATCGCGTGTCATATGGAAATTAACGAGGAATATGAGCTGTTCCCCCAATGAAACGTGGAAGGACGTTTCAAACTATGCGTATTTAGAATACTACTGCATTGACAGTGAGTAAATTATTTAATCAAAAATGGTCCTTAATGAAAAGAAACAGCTTTTATGTTTCAAGCAATTACTTTACCAGTATTACAATTCTTTGAAAATATGCACGAACAGAATTATTTATACAGAGAAAATGACACAAAACTCAGTATAGAATTTATACTTATTTATTGTG